>NW_028164035.1:0-57185 GCF_964263955.1 Coregonus lavaretus
GGCCCCAGTCTCCAGTCTCCAGTCCCCAGTCCCCAGTTTCCAATTTCCAGTCTCCCCAGTCTCCCCAGTCTCCCCAGTCTCCCCAGTCTCCCCATTCTCCCCAGTCTCCAGTCTCCAGTCTCCAGTCTCCAGTCTCCCCAGTCTCCCAGTCTCCCCAGTCTCCCCAGTCTCCAGTCCCCAGTCTCCAGTCTCCAGTCTCCAGTCTCCAGTCTCCAGTCTCCCCAGTCTCCCCAGTCTCCCCAGTCTCCCCGTCTCCCAGTCTCCCCAGTCTCCCAGTCTCCAGTCTCCCCAGTCTCCAGTCTCCCAGTCTCCAGTCTCCAGTCTCCAGTCTCCCAGTCTCCAGTCTCCAGTCTCCCAGTCTCCCCAGTCTCCCCAGTCTCCCCAGTCTCCCCAGTCTCCCCAGTCTCCAGTCCCCAGTCTCCAGTCTCCAGTCTCCAGTCTCCAGTCTCCAGTCTCCCCAGTCTCCCCAGTCTCCCCAGTCTCCCCAGTCTCCCCAGTCTCCCCAGTCTCCCAGTCTCCAGTCTCCAGTCCCCAGTCTCCAGTCTCCAGTCTCCTGTAAATAAACCAAGCTAATTCCAAACTCATTAACAATCAGACCAGGATAATACTGGCCACAAAAGCATACGGTGTGGGTGTGCTGTCTGCTTCAGGGGAAAAAAACACATGGTTTTCGCAGTTGACTGTCTGTCATTTTCTATGATAAAGGTTTCTTTATGGAAGACCCCGGTTGGAAATGATTTGTGATTTTATGAGAGTGGTACAAAACAGACCTAAGAATGCAGTGTAAACCCTTGGGAGGATCGGGTGAATAAAAATAAAAAAAACATCCACAAAAGACGGGCGAGTGTTGATTTAGAATCTGGATGTATGAGAAAGAGAGAGAGAGAGAGAGAAAGAAGGAGGGAGACAGAGAGAGGGAGGGAGGGAGGGAGAGAGAGAGAGAGAGAGAGAGAGAGAGAGATAGAGGAGAGAGAGAGAGAGAGAGAGAGAGAGAGAGAGAGAGAGAGAGAGAGAGAGAGAGAGAGAGCGAGAGAGAGAAGAGAGAGAGAGAGAGAGAGAGAGAGAGTGAGAGTGAGAGTGAGAGAGAGAGAGAGAGAGAGAGAGAGAGAAAATAATTGGTTGAATATTTATATATATATATATCATATATATCATTGTGCCTTCCAGTCTTCTGTTTATTGGGGAGAAAAGCCTCTTACTTTCCTTTATTGGGGAGAAAAGCCTCTAACTTTCCTTTATTGGGGGAACAATGTTCTTGTTTCAATTCTACAAAAATTATTTTGTATTTTTTCATGTTGAGAGTTCTTTTGTCCATCTGCTTTTGCTGCAAGCGCTACGCTCTCCGTTTCATATGCCATATACAAAGTAATGGCGTCTTTTTGTAGGCACTAACAGAGGCTATCTCTGCCATAGCTTATTGGCCAAAGCTTATGGCGAAATGAATGGAGTTCTGGAGGGTTTTTGGATAAACGCAGAAGATAAGGTCTGTGGTAAATAAAGGCTTAAGAGATCATATACATTTTGTTCTATGAGATAATCTTCATCAGCTAACGTCACTTTTGTGAATTTGTAAGAATTTATAAATCAAAATAAGCACATAAAGCATATAAAGGTAATGTTAACTGACTGATATCTCATAGAACAAAACGTATAATATGTATAAGACTGTGGTAACGTCAGACCTTATTTTCGGCGTTTATCCACAAATCCCATTCTTTCCCTATTCATTTTCCTAATAAGAATGGCTGAACAAACCAGAGGTTTCAATTCCAGTTTTTAGCACTACAAACTGGCGAGCTCTATTGGATGTGGAGCTGCGAGATTCACAGCCAGGAAATCGATCCTTTGTCTGCATAGGTCAGAAAATGTGACGTGTCGATCCCTATGAAAATGAGGTGTCAGATTTAATCTCAGATGAGAGCGGAGAGTGGCATGTGAAGCGTGACAACCAGTGCCTTCACGGAGTGCACGGCAATTGATGTTGCACCGTTCACAGAGCACTCTGTACACAAACATGTTGGTCGGAACCAGTCCAGAACTGCTCAAAGTCCCCAAAATAGGGGACTTAATGTTTAAGAGGAGTGCCACAAGCCACGGCGCCAGCCTTGATCAGGGCGCAGTAGATTAACGTCAGATTCTAGTGGTGTTGAAGAAGAGGCTGGTGCAGTGAAGTCATTGGTTCAGGAGCACGTCATGAGTGGATCCTAATGTTGCACTGTGAGTCACCATCTGTTTACTCATAGGGTACACACACACCACAGGGGAACTGGAGCGATAATGTTAATCCTGATGTTTTATTACCAGTGGAGGGATTAACCTTAATTTAAACATCTTAATCAATACCATGTTTAATCAATTAATCAATACCTTCAGTCTGTAACGATGAAGCCTATTCCCCCTCAGGAGACTGAAAACATTTGGCATGGGTCCTCAGATCCTCAAAAAGTTATACAGCTGCACCATCGAGAGCATCCTGACTGGTTGCATCACCGCCTGGTATGGCAACTGCTCGGCCTCCGACCACAAAGCACTACAGAGGGTAGTGCATACGGCCCAGTACATCACTGGGGCTAAGCTTCCTGCCATCCAGCACCTCTATACCAGGCGGTGTCAGAGGAAGGCCCTCAAAATTGTCAAAGACTCCAGCCACCATAGTGATAGACTGTTCGCTCTGCTACCTCACGGCAAGCGGTACCGGAGCGCCAAGTCTAGGTCCAAAAGGCTTCTCAACAGCTTCTACCCCCAAGCCATAAGACTCCTGAACAGATAATCATGGTACCCGGACAATTTGCACTCCCCCCCCACCCCATCCCCCTTTTTTACTCTGCTGCTACTCTGTTAATTATTTATGCATAGTCACTTTAACTCTACCCACATGTACATATTACCTCAATTACCTCGACTAGCCGGTGCCCCCGCACATTGACTCTGCACCAGTACCTCCCTGTATATAGCCTCCCTACTGTTATTTTATTTTACTGCTGCTCTTCAGTTATTTGCTTTTATTTATTTTTTGCTTAACAGTTTTTTTATTTTTTTTTACTTTGCATTGTTTGTTAAGGGCTTGTAAGTAAGCATTTCACTGTACAATGTCTACACCTGTTGTATTCGGCGCATGTGGCAAATACAATTTGATTTGATTTGATTTGATGGGCCATCAGGGCTGACAGACTGAATGAACCCTATGAACCTCTTCAAATACATCCTCTGAGTACCAAAACGCATGATTCACTTCGGCAAAATATATTTAGGATAGGGTAACGTTTTGAAATTCTGGTGAGATAATTGATTAAAACCTCTGTGATTAATCAATCTGTAGTGTGTAGAGAGAGGCTGAGGGGCTAAGGTGAGTGGTATCACAATTGGGGGGCAGGGAAATGCCTGCCAGAACTTGCCTGCCAACCAATTTAGTAATATCCCTGGCTGAGAGAGAGAAAATAACCCTGAGAGAAAAATCGATAGAATTAATTTCCCGAAAAATGGAGCCAATTTGTTTTGAAATGAGTAATCTAACACAGTGAATGCAAGGAATCATAAATCATGCTTTAAATTACCTATAGAGTAACACCTCCAGTTCAATGATTTTATATAACTATAGTTTTGTCTTTCTCACGTTATTTGTATTTAAAACTGCCGTACAAAATTAACATGTCTATGTCTTCTTGTATTTTGTGCGTTCTTACAACTCTCATTCCACATGCATTCTTACAAATACAGTATCAGCCGATTCCTATGGGAAATACACGAACGATTCTGCCCCTGAAATATCAACAATGGAACAACACCTGTTGAAAAGAAGACATTGAACACATTTAAATTCACCCAGTCAGCCAAGAGGAGTGATCATCAAACGTGAAGAAATGGGTCAAGGGGAAGGAATATGTAAACATAAAAAACAATCATCTTTATTCCCTTTATGTTTTATGTTTAATCCTTCTCTCTCTCTCTTGCCAAGAGGAAGAGAAGAGAACTCCTGTGGTTAAAATCAAATCAAGTATATTTTATCTTCACAGCGAAATCCCACTCAAATAACAAACATTTACTCAGGCAGAGCCATGACAACAACTTAACATATTCTCTATTTGTAAACAATGTGAAATGTGCACATTGTGAGGGCATAGGACTCATTCGGTAGTAGGCCACAACCGTAACGTTTTTTAGGACATCAAAAGGGGGGGTGCACAGTGATGTGGGCTGGTGTGGATAAAATGTCAGGGCCGAATTCTTGTCCCAGTCCGCCCCTGTCTGTGAGGGTATAGCATTATTATGTACAATAGAACCTCTCTCTCTTTCTCTCTCTCTCTCTCGCTGTCGGGATGTCATATTTTACATTGGCATGCGTTCAGTCAAGTGAAGGGGAGGCAGTTTGATAAATGGAGGGGCTCCAGAGATGGAGCATGTCCACCATGATTGGCTCCAGAGATGGAGCATGTCCCCCGTGATTGGCTCCAGAGATTAAGCATGTCGATTAAGCTCCTGAGTGGCGCAGCGGTCTAAGGCACTGCATCTCAGTGCTAGAGGCGTCACTACAGACCCTGGTTCGATTTTCAGGCTGTATCACAATATGGCCGTGATTGGGAGTCCCATAGGGCGGCGCACAATTGGCCCAGCGTCTTCTGGGTTTGAACGGGGTAGGCCGTCATTGTAAATAAGAATTTGTTCTTAACTGACTTGCCTGGTTAAATCAAATAAAAAAATGTCCCCTGTGATTGGCTCCAGGGATGAAGCATGTCCCCTGTGATTGCTTCCACAACCATTACTCACATAGCCTGGTGATTACTGACACTACATCCTAAGTTACTCCCTATTTAGTGTACCCATCTGGTCAAAAGTAGTGTACTATGTAGAGAATAGGGTGCCATTTGGGACTGTGGGGGTTGATGGCCATGCCGGGCCTCCTGTATGAGGGAGCAGTCTCCACGGAGAGAGACTCAACAGCAGCGGTTCACCAGTAATCTTTGACTGCCAGTCTAAATCAATGGGGAGCTATAATGGATTATGTGCATAGCTTTCAATCACCTTGTGTTGAGGGGAAGGCCTGGAGGGAACTATGCAGAGCAAAGCACCCCCACAAACACAATATATTCTGTAGTAAACGAATGGGATGTTTAAAGTACAGAGGAAATGAACCAGTATCCTGACGAGACTAGCAACATTACATGAATAAAACATGAATAAACAACTGGATGGGGGAGGGGAAACTGTTTTGTGTTTTTCCTAGTGTTACTGTAATGCCCTGTTAAAAGGTGCATTCTTTTTCATAAGTACTTTGACAGTTCAACCTTGCCTGAGCTTGGTTTTTTGACAGTGTAGCTACAGCAGCACAACAACAGAAATGTTACTGCCATGTCAGCCATGTTCTCTTTCAAAAGGTTAAGTTGCACCCCACACATCCCCAACCGCCAGTTCAACAGTCCATTAAGAAAGCATGAAGCTATACATCATTTTGTTAATGGACAATATCCAGAGTGCTTCACACAGTAATATATGCAGCTGGCTGCTTTCAAGTACCCATTTGGAAAATCTATATTGCGCAATTGACAAATGAGACTACATATCTGTACAAGTTCATATTATTATATTAAATAATACACAGCAAACGGATAGCAAATACCTTGTAACCATCGGCATGAAAAGCTAAATTAATAACGCAGTTTGCTACATTAATTAATACTACACTGACGTCCCTGTCTGAGAACACAACTCCTGCCGTATAAAATGATAATAGTACTCATTAAAAATCTCTCCCTAGACTAGATTTCAGCCCGTCTGCTTGGTAGGATTAGGTACATATTGGTTTAAGAATAGAGGTACTTATGTGAAGGCTTATGCTGCAGCCTCCCAGCAGGAGAGTCTATGCTGTACTTGGTGAGGAATGGGTTGCTTCACTCCTACTGTAATGTATGGTCTTATCAGCTCCAGTCAAACTGAACGGTGAAATTCAATTACAGTAAATTAGACCACATTAGTTGTGCACTATTCAGTTATTAGGGAAAGTCACTTCAAAGAAGTGTCCAACCCTAAATGTGGTTGAACACTCTATCCTACGTATGTGCCTATGTATGTGTATAGTGCCCATAATCAAAATTCTAAATGCAGATTAAAAGATGGCCGCCTCAGGTGGACGATGATTTAAACTTCCGATGTACCCTAATGAGTGGAGCTAACTCAAGCTTGTTGAGCCCTACAGAAATAGGCCATGACCTTGGTTGGTCTCCCTTGCATGGCTGAAAGCCCGATTGAAAACAACACTTATTGGGGCGATTTAGCATTATGTAAGCCCTTTGAGAGGATCCTAATTGTCTGTTAATAACAGTTCACTTCCGCAGTATGTCAGAATGATGCGCGTCATGGACTTTGAGATAATCTTTTCAGGGGCAGCAATTAATACAGTAGCTAGATAGCGTACCATAACTGATGCTCTGTGGCGTGCCCGCCGGGGGCCTCTGAAAACAGCTGTAGTTAACAGGCTAGCAGTCAATGAGCCTCAGGCACTCCAGACATCATCCCCTCGAAACACTTTCCATTTTTGTGACAGCATTTCCCAGAAGGCATAGCAGCAGCTGCATGACTGATTATTCCCTGTTTAATGTAGTGCTCTCGTGCTTCCCTAGATTGCTCTATCTGCCAGATAAAACCAGCGTGGCTGTGGAGACACTTAAGCTCAATTCCCAGATGAAGCCTGTTTTATTTTCTCTCTCCCGTGAGCTGAAAAAAGCAACCATGCTCCACGAGACAGCAGGACAAGATTTCCACGTCCAACTCTTAATAAGAAGAAAAAAATATGAGAGAGGAACTTGAGATTTTTCAATCACAAAAAAAATATATATATATATATATATATCTGGAGGGAAACGCATTTTTACAACTTTGGAGCAATATTGCAGCATCAACTTTACTTAGTAAAGCTCAAGTTTAACCAGCCATACTAACTAATTTTAGTGTATTACTAATGTATGCCACCAGTGCATACCAATTCAACTTAATGTGAGGTCCTGAATAATGCAAAACCCACTTCTGCAGGGAGAGTTACATACTTTAAAATAGTCCTACCCACGACTGCCCTATATTTGTTTCTTAGCATAAGGCTGAAACTGAGAACCACACTACTTAAAACGATCCCCTAAAGCAAAGGCTTTGGAGAAATGATGACACTACAGAAGCTATAAGGAAAGATCACAGGGAGTGTGACTCAGTGACGGAATAGAGATCAGGCTGTACACGTTTTCTCCACTAATCACAGTTCTACAATCAGATTACCCTAGCCCTAATCCTAAACTTTACAATAAGTGGAATATGAAAAATATCAGTGTTTAGGCAGCTGGGGCAACTTCTTCTACCTGATCCTTGTTTCCCATTACATCTCTGTAAGTGAGACACGTAACAGGCCAGGGCCTCGTTTCCCAGAGGCTTCGTAGAGTTAAGATCGTCGTTAGAACCTTCTTACAATGTATCTTTAGTAGCCCGAGAAGTTTCCCAGAGCCTTCGTTAGTAACGTGACTCTTAAAAACCTTCGCACATCTATGAGCGATGGACCACTCGTAGAGCAGCCACATCTATGAGCGATGGACCACTCGTAGAGCAGCCACATCTATGAGCGATGGACCACTCGTAGAGCAGCCAAAGTGCATCGTTAGATGCTTTTTCGTCCTTTCGTGTAACTTTATTCACAAAAGATCTCCGCTAAACATAGAATCAAGATGTTTAGGCTATTTATCTGACTGTGACTGCCGATAACTTCAGAACGAAGTTCAATACAAATGCAAAGTTGCCAAAGTATTTGCAATTGTTACAAACAAGTGAAGGATAAAATTATGCTTCAAATGAAAACAGAGATGACTGCATTAAAACATACATAAGCTACATGGGGCTATACGTATAGGCTATTTCAATCATATTGAAATCATTTTCAAGTTAAATCAATTGACTTCTATTTTGCGACTAGGCTACTGTCTATCATTTTTGCCTGAATGTGTTTTATGATGTGTGACAATTACATTTACATTACATTTACGTCATTTAGCAGACGCTCTTATCCAGAGCGACTTACAAATTGGTGAATTCACCTTATGATAGCCAGTGGGACAACCACTTTACCAATTTTTTATTTATTTTTTATAGTATATTTTTCATTTTCATTTTTGTAAAAAAAAAAATAGTTTTTAGTTTTAGTTTATATTTATTTATGTATTATTATTATTATTAATTTTTTGTGGGGGTTTGGTGGGGGGGAGGGTAGAAGGATTACTTTTATACTATTATATTACTATTTATACAATGTGCGCAATGATGTGCCCAATCTGTGATTTAGTGCATTATTATAGGGTAAGAACAATAAGCCGCCTCAATAGCCTTTTTTCAGCCATAGGTGGTACTATCCCTCTGGGAGCTGATCCGTCGTCAGTATTGTAGAATAATTCTGATGTTAAGGTAAGATTTCAATGGAGAAAGCTGATCCGGGAGCAGCACTGGTTTTCTTTCGATGCTATCAGCATCAACACATGGTCTAACGACGCACTTAGCGAATGTTCTCTGTTCTCTGTAGTTTGGTTGGTTTAGGGCGCTGAAAGAATTATATTGGTTTCTAAACGGTCAATGGGTGGAGTTAAACAGATGAACAAATGTTGAAAACATGGCAGAGGTTTGAACTGTGTATCTTATAAATAAAACTTTGAGTTACAAGTTTCCATATCTCTAAGATACAACTGTTCTCCTGACTTGAAGCAAAGCGTAAAATGTAGCAAACTAGCAGCAAGATGCTAAGCTTACCAGAGCAAGCTAGCTAGCTAATCATTTAGCTCTTAGCTACTATTTAATAGAAATAGCTATACGTCAAATAAACAAGCAAGTCTGCTAACATTTGCTTTATTGAAATGTTCAGTTGAATAAAGATATATGAACTTGGATGGACAGTTGGCTGGACAGTTATACTGCCTCAGAGGTAGCGATTTAAAAATACTAAGCTAAACAAAGCTAGTTAGCTAGCAGATAGATATCTCTTACTAATGTTGAGTCATAGAATAACTAGCTAGGTCTCAAATATACAGTTGAAGTCGGAAGTTTACATACAGCTTGGCCAAATACATTTAAACTCAGTTTTTCACAATTCCTGACATTTAATCCCAGTAAAAATTCCCTGTTTTAGGTCAGTTAGGATCACCACTTTATTTTAAGAATGTGAAATGTCAAAAAAATAGTATAAATAATGATTTATTTCAGCTTTTATTTCTTTCATCACAGTCCCAATGGGTCAGAAGTTTACATACACTCAATTAGTGTTTGGTAGCATTGCCTTTAAATTGTTTTACTTGGGTCAAACGGTTCGGGTAACCTTCCACAACCTTCCCACAATAAGTTGGGTGAATTTTGGCCCATTCCTCCTGACAGAGCTGGTGTAACTGAGTCAGGTTTGTAGGCCTCCTTGCTCGCACACGCTTTTTCAGTTCTGCCCACACATTTTCTATAGGATTGAGATCAGGGCTTTGTGATGGTCACTCCAATACCTTGACTTTGTTGTCCTTAAGCCATTTTGCCACAACTTTGGAAGTATGCTTAGGGTCATTGTCCATTTGGAAGACCCATTTGCGACCAAGCTTTAACTTCCTGACTGATGTCTTGAGATGTTGCTTCAATATATCCACATAATTTTCCTTCCTCATGATGCCATCTATTTTGTGAAGTGCACCAGTCCCTCCTGCAGCAAAGCACCCCCACAGCATGATGCTGCCACCCCTGTGCTTCATGGTTGGGAAGGTGTTCATCGGCTTGCAAGTTCTCCCTTTTTCCTCCAAACATAACAATGGTCATTATGGCCAAACAGTTACACTTTTGTTTCATCAGACCAGAGGACATTTCTCCAAAAACTACGATCTTTGTCCCCATGTGCAGTTGCAAACCATAGTCTGGCTTTTTTATGGTGGTTTTTATGGAGAAGTGGCTTCTTCCTTGCTGAGCGGCCTTTCAGGTTATGTCGATATAAGACTCGTTTTACTGTGGATATAGATACTTTTGTACCTGTTTCCTCCAGCATCTTCACAAGATCCTTTGCTGTTGTTCTGGGATTGATTTGCACTTTTCGCACCAAAGTACGTTCATCTCTAGGAGACAGAACGCATCTCCTTCCTGAGTGGTATGACGGCTGCGTGGTCCCATGGTGTTTATAATTGCGTACTATTGTTTGATGAATGTGGTACCTTCAGGCGTTTGTAAATTGCTCCCAAGGATGAACCAGACTTGTGGAGGTCTACAAGGTTTTTCTGAGGTCTTGGCTGAGTTATTTTGTCAAGCAAAGAGGCACTGAGTTTGAAGGTAGGCCTTGAAATACATCCACAGGTACACCTCCAATTGACTCAAATGATGTCAATTAGCCTATCAGAAGCTTCTAAATCCATTACATCATTTTCTGGAATTTTCCAAGCTGTTTAAAGGCACAGTCAACTTAGTGTATGTAAACTTCTGACCCACTGGAATTGTGATACAGTGAATTATGAGTGATATAATCTGTCTGTAAACAATTGTTGGAAAAATGACTTGTGTCATGCACAAAGTAGATGTCCTAACCGACTTGCTAAATCTATACATTGTTAACAAGAAATGTGTGGAGTGGTTGAAAAACAAGTTTTAATTACTCCAACCTGTATGTAAACTTCCGACTTCAACTGTATCAGTGAATCAGCTCCCACTTACTTTATCAAAAATTTAGTTGAATAAGCTTAAACATAAATGAATTGGAACGGTCTGTTATGCTTCCCTTGGGGCATAAACATAAAATGCTAAGCTAAAGGTAGCTTTGCAGAGCAGAGAACTACCTCCTACTAATGTTGATTTATAAAATAGAAATAGCTAGCAAGTTAGGTCTCAAATCTGCCAGTAGGTCAGCTGACATTTGTTTCATTAAAAGTTTAGTTGAATAAGCGATAGGCTATGAACAAAACTGCAACAGACTGTTTATGCTGCCCTGGGGGCAGACTGTTATTTTGGGTCAAGATCACTTGAGGCCATGAGGGCAAACTTCAAGCACAAAAGGTCATTTTAAAAAGTCTTAATTGCCCTCGGGGCAGCCATTGAAATGCACTGTTTAAATGTGTCCCCAGGGGCAGTTATGTTAATTTGAGTCAAGATCACTTGGTGCCCTTAGGGCAGACTTCAAGCGCAAAAGGTCATAAGAAAGTATTTACTTCCCTCAGGGGAAGCCATTGGAATACACTGTTTTAATGCATCCTCAGGGCAGTAATGTTAATTAGGGTTTAGATCACTTTGGTGCCCTAAGGGCAGACTTCAAGCACAAAAGGTAATACAAAAAAGTATTTACTGCCCTAGCAGCCATGGACTTATCTAAATGATATACCCAAATAAACATTACTGCCCCTGGAGCAGCATATAAACAGTGCATTCCAACTTCTAGTTTATTAAGCTTAATTCTACCAATTATTTATGCTTCTTATCATTTTCTCATTTACTGGCATATTTGAGACCTAGCTAGCTAGAAGCTCTAGTTTATGATTAAACATTAGTAAGAGTTAGCTAGCTATCTGCTTAGCCAGCTAGTTCAGTTTAGAGTAGAATTTTACATTTCTGCACCCAGTGAAGCATGACTGTCCATTACAATTTGTCAGTTTATATAGCTTATTCAACAAAATATTTTGATAAAGTAAGTGGGAGCTGACTTACTGGTATATTTGAGACCTAGCTAGCTAGCTATATTCTATGACTCAACATTAGTAAGAGAAAGCTATCTGCTAGCCAACTACCTCTGTTTAGCTTTGCATTTTACGTTGCTGACCCCAAGGCAGCATAACTGTCCATCACAGTTATTTTTTTTTTTGTTCAAATAGCTTATTAAACTTAACATTTCAATAAAGCAATGTTAGCTGACTTACTTGTATTTTTACACCTAGCTAGCTAGCTCTTTTAATTCAACATGAGTAGCTAAGAGGTTGCTAAATGCTTAGCTAGCTAGCTAACTCTCCTGAGTGGCGCAGTGGTCTAAGGCACTGCATCGCAGTGCTAGCTGTGCCACTAGAGATCCTGGTTTGAATCCAGGCTCTGTCGCAGCTGGCCGCGACCGGGCGGCGCACAATTGGCCCAGCGTCGTCCAGGGTAGGGGAGGGAATGGCCGGCAGGGATGTAGCTCAGTTGATAGAGCATGGCGTTTGCAACGCCAGGGTTGTGGGTTTGATTCCCACGGGGGGCCAGTATGAAAAAATAAATAAAAAATATATATATGTATTCACTAACTGTAAGTCGCTCTGGATAAGAGCGTCTGCTAAATGACGTAAATGTAAATAAGCTTAGCATCTTGCTGCTAGCTTGTTCTGATTAGCTTAGCATCTTGCTGCTAGCTTGTTCTGATTAGCTTAGCATCTTGCTGCTAGCTTGCTACATTTTACTCTTTGCTTCAAGTCAGGAGACCAGTTGTATTTTAGAGGTATTGTCACATCTGTCTGATTACTGAAACACAATAATGATTTCAAAACGTTACAACTTGTTTTCTTAAACTCTGCCCATTGACCTTTTAGTAACCAAGTGGATTTGTTCTGTCCTAAACCAACCAGATTCTCTCTTCCCTTAGAAACAAAGTTGACTAGACTTTATGTCAACCTGCATGAAGCAGGATGCATCTTATACGATCATCATAATGCTTAAGTTACAAAAGGGAATGCCAAGAAGATGAAGCTTACAGAGTTAACAGAGTACACCGTGTGTTTACGTTTCTGGAATAGGAGAGTACATACCTACAGCACCACTGCGATGCTGCTAGCCATTAAGTTTCATCGCCTCTGGCTTTCTGACTGAGCTCTCCATTGTGGGCAGCACTGCCAGAGACATGCCTTTAGACATCCAACCAGACATCCAAATCGCCTGGAACCATTGGTGTGTGGAAAGATATGACAATCCATCATTATCTGTTCTCAGAATGTGAAACACACACACACACACAGTAACTAAGGAAACGAATGTATTTCCATCTGCAGAGTCAGTCAGTACATTATACAGAGTGATATTTGAGTCCCAGTGTATAAAGCACTGAAGCATGACTATCTTGACACAGACCCATTCAGAATTCCCAAGGGACGGAGCTTTGGACGTGATAGAACAGAAAAGAGAAAGAAGGGAGAGGGTGGGCAAGCAATAAGGAGAGAGAGGAGAAAAGGAGAGATAAGGCAGAGGGAAGGAAAGAGGGATGTCAGACTGATCCACCTCTCTCTGTCCAGCCCCAGCACTCTGTCCTGACTGATCTCTAAGCCACCTCTCTCTGTCCAGCCCCAGCACTCTGTCCTGACTGACCTCTGAGCCACCTCTCTCTGTCCAGCCCCAGCACTCTGTCCTGACTGACCTCTGATCGACCTTTCTCTGTCCAGCCCCAGCACTCTGTCCTGACTGACCTCTGATCCACCTTTCTCTGTCCAGCCCCAGCACTCTGTCCTGACTGACCTCTGAGCCACCTCTCTCTGTCCAGCCCCAGCACTCTGTCCTGACTGACCTCTAATCCACCTCTCTCTTTCCAGCCCCAGCACTCTGTCCTGACTGCCCTCTGATCGACCTTTCTCTGTCCAGCCCCAACACTCTGTCCTGACTGCCCTCTGATCGACCTTTCTCTGTCCAGCCCCAGCACTCTGTCCTGACTGACCTCTGAGCCACGTCTCTCTGTCCAGCCCCAGCACTCTGTCCTGACTGACCTCTGAGCCACGTCTCTCTGTCCAGCCACAGCACTCTGTCCTGACTGACCTCTGAGCCACCTCTCTCTGTCCAGCCACAGCACTCTGTCCTGACTGACCTCTGAGCCACCTCTCTCTGTCCAGCCCCAGCACTCTGTCCTGACTGACCTCTGAGCCACCTCTCTCTGTCCAGCCCCAGCACTCTGTCCTGACTGACCTCTAAGCCACCTCTCTCTGTCCAGCCCCAGCACTCTGTCCTGACTGACCTCTGATCGACCTTTCTCTGTCCAGCCCCAGCACTCTGTCCTGACTGATCTCTAAGCCACCTCTCTCTTTCCAGCCCCAGCACTCTGTCCTGACTGCCCTCTGATCGACCTTTCTCTGTCCAGCCGCAGCACTCTGTCCTGACTGACCTCTGAGCCACCTTTCTCTGTCCAGCCCCAGCACTCTGTCCTGACTGACCTCTGAGCCACCTTTCTCTGTCCAGCCCCAGCACTCTGTCCTGACTGATCTCTAAGCCACCTCTCTCTGTCCAGCCCCAGCACTCTGTCCTGACTGACCTCTGATCGACCTTTCTCTGTCCAGCCCCAGCACTCTGTCCTGACTGATCTCTAAGCCACCTCTCTCTTTCCAGCCCCAGCACTCTGTCCTGACTGCCCTCTGATCGACCTTTCTCTATCCAGCCCCAGCACTCTGTCCTGACTGACCTCTGAGCCACCTTTCTCTGTCCAGCCCCAACACTCTGTCCTGACTGCCCTCTGATCGACCTTTCTCTGTCCAGCCCCAGCACTCTGTCCTGACTGACCTCTGAGCCACCTCTCTCTGTCCAGCCCCAGCACTCTGTCCTGACTGCCCTCTGAGCCACCTCTCTCTGTCCAGCCCCAGCACTCTGTCCTGACTGCCCTCTGAGCCACCTCTCTCTGTCCAGCCCCAGCACTCTGTCCTGACTGACCTCTGATCGACCTTTCTCTGTCCAGCCCCAGCACTCTGTCCTGACTGCCCTCTGATCGACCTTTCTCTGTCCAGCCCCAACACTCTGTCCTGACTGACCTCTGAGCCACCTCTCTCTGTCCAGCCCCAGCACTCTGTCCTGACTGCCCTCTGATCGACCTTTCTCTGTCCAGCCCCAACACTCTGTCCTGACTGACCTCTAATCCACCTCTCTCTGTCCAGCCCCAGCATTCTATCCTGACTGCCCTCTGATCGACCTTTCTCTGTCCAGCCCCAGCACTCTGTCCTGACTGACCTCTGAGCCACCTCTCTCTGTCCAGCCCCAGCACTCTGTCCTGACTGCCCTCTGATCGACCTTTCTCTGTCCAGCCCCAGCACTCTGTCCGGACTGACCTCTGAGCCACCTCTCTCTGTCCAGCCCCAGCACTCTTTCCTGACTGACCTCTGATCGACCTTTCTCTGTCCAGCCCCAGCACTCTGTCCTGACTGACCTCTGAGCCACCTCTCTCTGTCCAGCCCCAGCACTCTTTCCTGACTGACCTCTGAGCCACCTCTCTCTGTCCAGCCCCAGCACTCTGTCCTGACTGACCTCTGAGCCACCTCTCTCTGTCCAGCCCCAGCACTCTGTCCTGACTGACCTCTGAGCCACCTCTCTCTGTCCAGCCACAGCACTCTGTCCTGACTGACCTCTGAGCCACCTCTCTCTGTCCAGCCCCAGCACTCTTTCCTGACTGACCTCTGAGCCACCTCTCTCTGTCCAGCCCCAGCACTCTTTCCTGACTGACCTCTGAGTCACCTCTCTCTGTCCAGCCCCAGCACTCTGTCCTGACTGACCTCTGAGCCACCTCTCTCTGTTCAGCCCCAGCATTCTGTCCTGACTGCCCTCTGATCGACCTTTCTCTGTCCAGCCCCAGCACTCTGTCCTGACTGACCTCTGAGCCACCTCTCTCTGTCCAGCCCCAGCACTCTTTCCTGACTGACCTCTGATCGACCTTTCTCTGTCCAACCCCAGCACTCTGTCCTGACTGATCTCTAAGCCACCTCTCTCTGTCCAGCCCCAGCACTCTTTCCTGACTGACCTCTGAGCCACCTCTCTCTGTCCAGCCCCAGCACTCTGTCCTGACTGACCTCTGAGCCACCTCTCTCTGTCCAGCCCCAGCACTCTGTCCTGACTGACCTCTGAGCCACCTCTCTCTGTCCAGCCACAGCACTCTGTCCTGACTGACCTCTGAGCCACCTCTCTCTGTCCAGCCCCAGCACTCTTTCCTGACTGACCTCTGAGCCACCTCTCTCTGTCCAGCCCCAGCACTCTTTCCTGACTGACCTCTGAGTCACCTCTCTCTGTCCAGCCCCAGCACTCTGTCCTGACTGACCTCTGAGCCACCTCTCTCTGTCCAGCCTCAGCATTCTGTCCTGACTGCCCTCTGATCGACCTTTCTCTGTCCAGCCCCAGCACTCTGTCCTGACTGACCTCTGAGCCACCTCTCTCTGTCCAGCCCCAACACTCTGTCCTGACTGACCTCTGAGCCACCTGTCCAGCCCCAACACTCTGTCCTGACTGCGACAACAGTGATCAAATTAAGATAACACACCTGTATACCATGTGTGACACCAATATAATGATATACAGAAACATCTACAGAATATGACTGAATAAAATTGATCACTCAGTATATGACCATTACTTAACACGGTGTTCTGGTTTGTTCATAATGGACCAGTGTGTCTGTAAGCCCCTGGTCTGGCCATAATGGACCAGTGTGTCTGTAAGCCCCTGGTCTGGCCATAATGGACCAGTGTGTCTGTAAGCCCCTGGTCTGGCCATAATGGACCAGTGTGTCTGTAAGCCCCTGGTCTGGCCATAATGGACCAGTGTGTCTGTAAGCCCCTGGTCTGGCCATAATGGACCAGTGTGTCTGTAAGCCCCTGGTCTGGTCATAATGGACCAGTGTGTCTGTAAGCCCCTGGTCTGGCCATAATGGACCAGTGTGTCTGTAAGCCCCTGGTCTGGCCATAATGGACCAGTGTGTCTGTAAGCCCCTGGTCTGGTCATAATGGACCAGTGTGTCTGTAAGCCCCTGGTCTGGCCATAATGGACCAGTGTGTCTGTAAGCCCCTGGTCTGGCCATAATGGATCAGTGTGTCTGTAAGCCCCTCCTCTCTTCCTCCCAGTATCAGGTTCTCTCCATCCCTCCACTCAGTGGGAGGTTAACAGAGCTTTAATATATGTACTGTATGTATGATACCCCTCTTCTTCCTCCTTCTTCCTCCTTCCTCCTCCCTTCTTCTCTCCCCCGAGCAACGGTCATCGAAATTGTTAAAAGGTTTTTTAAAAGAATTCTAATAAATGCAACAGTTGGACAATGGATGAAGGTACTCCAAACTTGTTGAATTTTTTTAACCCATCAGATATTGAATGAATTATAGCACATAAGACATATTATTGTCATGCACATAAATGGATGGTGTTCAGGGATTTTGCTGGGAATTCAAGTATTCAATTTATTGTAAAATGTTACTTTTGTTCTTAGAATACACTCATATATATTTGTGTGTTTATTGTATCATGTATGTTTAAATATTTTGTGTTAAAATTACACGATATATGCAAAAGTATGTGGACACCCCTTCAAATGAGTGTATTTGGCTATTTCAGCCACAGCAGCTGCTGACAGGCAGGGTTGGGTAGGTTACTTCCTAAATGTAATCCGTTAAAGTTACTAGTTAGTTACCTGTCCAAAATTGTAATCAGTAACGTAACTTTTGGATTACCCAAACTCAGTAACATAATCAGATTACTTTCAGTTACTTTGAGATAACTTTCCCTTTAAAAGGCATTAGAAGAAGACAAACATTTATATTACCAATTGAACAACATCTATTGCAGGATAAATCAATGTTAAAGTTTACATAGCTGGCCATATATGGATGTTACATTTTACTTTATGGGTTGGTTATGTAGGCTTCTTCTAACCCATCGCTTTCTACTACATAATTTATAATTACACATATCCGAGACCTGTAACAATCATATCTGTCATCCAGAATTCTGGATCCGGACCAGGTCTGGTCTCGGGTACAGGTGGATCCGTAAAGACCTGATTTTACACCCCATCCTCCCCCATCCTCCCATCCTCCCCCATCCTCCCATCCTCCCATCCTCCCCCATCCTCCCATCCTCCTATCCTCCCCATCCTCCCCATCCTCCCCAACCTCCTCCATCCTCCCCATCCTCCACCATCCTGCCCCATCCTCCCCCATCCTCACCATCCTCCCCCATCCTCCCATCCTTCCATCCTCCCCCATCCTCCCCCATCCTCACCATCCTCTCCCATCCTCCTCCATCCTCCCCATCCTCCCATTCCTCCCCCATCCTCCCCCATCCTCCCCATCCTCCCCAGCCTCCCCCATCCTCCCACCCTCCCCCATCCTCACCATCCTCCCCCATCCTCCCCCATCCTCCTCCATCCTCACCATCCTCACCCATCCTCCCCCATCCTCCTCATCCTCCCCAGCCTCCCCCATCCTCACCATCCTCCCCCATCATCCCATCCTCCCATCCTCCCCCATCCTCACCATCCTCCCCATCCTACTCCATCCTCACCATCCTCCCCCATCCTCCCCCATCCTCCCATCCACCCTTCCTCCCCCATCCTCCCATCCTCCCCCATCCTCCCATCCTCCTCCATCCTACCCCATCCTCCTCCATCCTCCTCCATCCTCCCCCATCCTCCCATCCTCCCCCATCCTCCCATCCTCCCCCATCCTCCCATCCTCCCCCATCCACCCCTTCCTCCCCCTGCTCTATCACTAAAAGCCCCAAGGGAAATGTCATTATTTATCGCTATTGAAGTGGGGCTTTCTATTAACCCAAGGTCTGGGGCTGTGGAGGGTGAGAGGAGGGGGATTGATTACCTGTAGCCTCTACCAGACATTATTCAAGTGGGCCACGACTGGGGAAAGTTCACGGGATCAGCGACAACGACGGTAATGTGAAGGCAATTTGCCTCCCTGGTTAAGATGGAGGTAGATCGGCATGCCGTGTCATGCATGTAGTCTCGTGAATAAGATTTAATTATGTCTGAGAGACGGAGAAAAGGAAAAACTCTGGGATTAGAAAGTGTATTTGCTCTCAAGATGTTCCCTTCACATGTTGTGGGTGATTTCAAAATGTAGTCCGGTGTCAGATCTAGTGATTACGGTGTCTTCAGTTTCCTGCTGCAAGAAGAAGCGATACAGGAAAACACACTTCCTGTCTTTAAGAGAGGCGTTCTTGCAATGAAGCAAAATGGAGAGAGTTTAAAAAGAACACAACTACATAGTAGGCCATATACAGTGGGGAGAACAAGTATTTGATACACTGCCGATTTTGCAGGTTTTCCTACTTACAAAGCATGTAGAGGTCTGTAATTTTTATCATAGGTACACTTCAACTGTGAGAGATGGAATCTAAAGGATGGATCGGGCCATGTATCGCGAGATCTTGGCCAACAACCTCCTTCCCTCAGTAAGAGCATTGAAGATGGGTCGTGGCTGGGTCTTCCAGCATGACAATGACCCGAAACACACAGCCAGGGCAACTAAGGAGTGGCTCCGTAAGAAGCATCTCAAGGTCCTGGAGTGGCCTAGGTCTCCAGACCTGAACCCAAAATAATATCTTTGGAGGGAGCTGAAAGTCTGTATTGCCCAGCGACAGCCCCAAAACCTGAAGGATCTGGAGAAGGTCTGTATGGAGGAGTGGGCCAAAATCCCTGCTGCAGTGTGTGCAAACCTGGTCAAGACCTACAGGAAACGTATGATCTCTGTAATTGCAAACAAAGGTTTCTGTACCAAATATTAAGTTCTGCTTTTCTGATGTCTTAAAATTATTAAAAGACAAAAAGTGATCGTGATTGTGTTGAATTGTGTTTGGAAAATACAGATAGACATGTTATTTTTTTAAAGTAGTGGTAATATTTCATTCAGTACAGAAATGTGCAGACTGCTTAACTTACCCTGTCCCACGGCTTAACTTACCCTGTCCCACTGCTTAACTTACCCTGTCCCACGGCTTAACTTACCCTGTCCCACGGCTTAACTTACCCTGTCCCACGGCTTAACTTACCCTGTCCCACGGCTTAACTTACCCTGTCCCACGGCTTAACTTACCCTGTCCCACGGCTTAACTTACCCTGTCCCACGGCTTAACTTACCCTGTCCCACGGCTTAACTTACCCTGTCCCACGGCTTAACTTACCCTGTCCCACGGCTTAACTTACCCTGTCCCACGGCTTAACTTACCCTGTCCCACGGCTTAACTTACCCTGTCCCACGGCTTAACTTACCCTGTCCCACGGCTTAACTTACCCTGTCCCACGGCTTAACTTACCCTGTCCCACGGCTTAACTTACCCTGTCCCACGGCTTAACTTACCCTGTCCCACGGCTTAACTTACCCTGTCCCACTGCTTAACTTACCCTGTCCCACGGCTTAACTTACCCTGTCCCACGGCTTAACTTACCCTGTCCCACGGCTTAACTTACCCTGTCCCACGGCTTAACTTACCCTGTCCCACGGCTTAACTTACCCTGTCCCACGGCTTAACTTACCCTGTCCCACGGCTTAACTTACCCTGTCCCACGGCTTAACTTACCCTGTCCCACGGCTTAACTTACCCTGTCCCACTGCTTAACTTACCCTGTCCCACGGCTTAACTTACCCTGTCCCACGGCTTAACTTACCCTGTCCCACGGCTTAACTTACCCTGTCCCACGGCTTAACTTACCCTGTCCCACGGCTTAACTTACCCTGTCCCACGGCTTAACTTACCCTGTCCCACGGCTTAACTTACCCTGTCCCACGGCTTAACTTACCCTGTCCCACGGCTTAACTTACCCTGTCCCACGGCTTAACTTACCCTGTCCCACGGCTTAACTTACCCCATACCCAGGGTAAGTTGTGCCAAGAGACCACTTTGTTTTGGACAAGCTATGTTAGTATGAAGAAAGGGCCTTCCGAGTGGCGCAGCGGTCTAAGGCACTGCATTGCATTGGGTTTGGTTGGAGGGGTACTTGGCTTGTGGCGTGCTGGGCGCCTGCAGGTTGAACGGTGTTTCCTCCAACACATTGGTGCATATGGGTTAAGCGGGCGGGGTGTTAAGAAGCGCGGTTTGGAGGGTCACGTTACGGAGGACGCATGACTCGACCTTCGCCTCCCGAGCCCGTTGGGGAGTTGCTGTGCTTCTTCGCAATTGAGGAGAAAAAGGGGTAAAAAAAAAAGAATTATTTGTTAGGTGTAAACACTGTGTTAAAATATGCTTAAAAAGTGATTTTGTTTGGGAAATGAAGATAGACATTTTTTTGTTAAGCAGAGGTAATATTTCATTCAGTACAGACTGCTGTCCCACAGCCTAAGTTACCCAATACCCAGGGTGAGTTGCGCCAAGAGACCACTTTTTTTGGACAAGATATATTTTCAGAACTGTAATATTTAGATGAATTCTGATTATTTCCAGGGATACACAACATCCTGAAATTTAAGTAGATATCTTTGTTAGAAAGACTACTATATTACTCTTGACGGAGTGATGCTGAACTTAAAAAATGGCTCAACTTACCCCACCCTTCACTACCGTAACATATTGCAAGATGAGGTAAAGAATCTATTCACTGATTGTGAATGGAATTGTTATTCTTTTCATCAACTAAACTGCTACTGGAATAAAATAACCTGCTGTTCTCTTAATCTACTAAACAACTACTGGGAAAATAACCAGTTGTTCTGTTCATCTACTAAACTGCTACTGGGGAAAATGATCAATTTGACTCCATTTGTTATTGAAATGTGTGACAGTTGAATTGCTTCGTTGCTTAGAGAATAAATAACAATGACTATAGTTCATCACTGTATGCCATTTATCAGTCTACGGTATTATTAAAGCTGTGTGTTTGTGTGAACAGTATTTGCTGCAGAGAGAGACATTAGCTGACATAATAAAGACTTGATACCGCACCGTCTGAGACCAGCACCTCTGACTCAAGATCAATACTCTAATACACTCGCCTCAAAACACGACATATCACCAAAATGAATTAGAGCACAAATAATGGACGATAAAACAATTACTACACCCCCTTCCATTTCCCCCTTACTCTTTACTATCATTGCCCTTTACATTATTTATCTTCAGAAAATAGATTTGGAGATGGATCACACCTGAAGCTGATAAACGTTTAATTTAATCCGTTCCCATGCATCATTATTTGAACAATACCATCGGTGATTCAGAGAGCTTTTTGTGCTCGGAATGGCAAATCTGGTTTCCAATTCCGCTCAGAATACAGAATTTCTTCCAATGCACAACAAAAGGCAATCCTTCCATTCATGTTCCACACAATGGTCACACAGAGAATGGGAATGGAGGGAGGAGAAGGGGGTAGATAGAGAGGGAGAGTGAGAGACATTTTTTTTTACATTTTTAGTCATTTAGCAGACACTCTTATCCAGAGCGACTTACAGTTACTGAGGGCATACATTTTTTAATATATTTTTTTCGTACTGGTCCCCCATGGGAAATGAACCCACAACCCTGGCATTGCAAACGCCATGATCTACCAACTGAGCTACATGGGAGAGAGAGAGATTGCTAAGCAATTAACAGACATTTTGGTTATTTTTCAGTTTTTAAACAACTAATTGACAGATATCAGTTCAATTATTTAAATTCCATTTTTTTACAGGTTTTTTTTCTGTGAGCTCCATGCTCAGTTTCTCTAGAGATAAATCAGATCAAGCCCGAACTGTGCAACATAGTAGGGAGTTGTAGTTTCCAACAGGCTAATATTCTACATAGTTGAAAGCAGAAAACACGGTAATGAACTACAATGACTATAATCCATTGCGCGCCCGCCAACTTGTCCGGTCTGTGTGGAGCAGACGCGGAGATGGAGAGAAGAGAGAACGCACCGATCGAGGGGGATAGAAAGCTGTTGCTTGGCGAGGTATCTCTACCTGAAAATACATCATCTAAGTGATTGATATAAAAGTCATAAAAGTATGCTTTATTTACTTTGAAGCACTACTAAAATAGTGATTTAGTCAGACAGCATAGGCAGCAGCTCTATAGAGATGAGATGATGACTTGGAATGAAATAATAAAGTCATCAAATAAAACAAATGGAATATACACAACTGGAATATTTTATTAAAGTAAAGTAAATGATGGTTAATAAGTGATAAGCAGTAATGGACAGTCACTACCATCATGCATGCTAGTAGATAGCTATTGACTTCCAGTCGTTGCACTAATGCTAGTTAGCATTGGCTTGCGAAACTGCCTCTAATGTCCTTCACACTGGACACAGAGACATAATGGTATCCATTGAGTTCATCTGACTCTGGGGAAGTAGATAAAGGGCATCATTGCCAAAATCCCGAAGCATCCCTTTAATTGTTTTATTCTGTGTTGTTACAGCATTCAACCTACATAATGCATAGTGCAGTTCATGTATATAAAAAAAACGTGTTTACACTAATCGCTCAGCAACCAGAGACCTAAAAAAGAGAGGAAGTGAACTGCCTTTCCCAGCCGCCATCTTTCTGGTTCCTTCTATCTGAATGACAGATTGGAGATGAGAAGTGTAGCTGTTTAGTCAGCTCAGTACCGGCAAGATCAGCCTGCTACTGCATATTTAAAGGAAACGTCCTCAAAATACCTTTTAAAATCATAAGTAGAAATAAACGTTGTTCATTGGTGTTATTTTAATAGACTGACCTTTGCTGAAGGTCGTTGGCTGCTCAGTATTCAATGTCTCATTCTACAGTATGATAAACAGCTAGCTATGTATAGTGCAGTGAAGTGCTGGGTTTTTATTCAATATCTTTGTACCCCAGCTGTTGTTGTGCTCTTGTGGACTGAACCCTTCCAACCTAAGTGTGATTGGGTTGCTTTCACTTGGTTGAAAAGTGCAACCCAACTCAATGACAATGCTTGAGGAAATATTGATAGGCTACATTTTCCACCTAAAGTGGGGTTGGTGGTGAGGATTCTGAAAAAAAACCTTGGACTGAATCAAAGAGCAGATGTTGTCCATTTTCCTGGAGATTACAAGTCGTCAGATCCCCGCCAAATGCCTCTAATGAGAAAGCCTGTTCACCGCTCACGTTCAGTCATAAAAAATCTATTAAGACTAAACATGAGATTCTATTCCCTCCGTTCGTGCTCTGAGCCCCTGGTGTGAAGAAGCTTTGAAATTCAAAGAGTGGGATACGACCCAGAACACAATTCAGCAGCCTGCGATGCCATGCTGCCTGCCAGCCACTGATGTCATGCTGCCTGCCAGCGTCCTTTCATCTTCTAATGCATTCAAATGGGGGATAGCTCTCAGCTAGCTAGAGGAGGCCTCTTCAGGGATACATATTTGTGCATAGTTCACAAGTTCATTTATTTTATTTCACAGACTGGTTGTGGCATTTGGAGAAGTCTTATCAGGGGCCAAGAACATGCGAGTCTAAAGTCTTGAAATGTTCCCCATCAGAGCTCCCCTTCCCTGGGGGATAGACTGAGAGGAAAAGGCAGTCTCTATCAAATGGATGAGACTAAATAAGCCCAATATATTCCTCACACAGAGAGAGAGAGAGAGAGAGAGAGAGAGAGAGAGAGAGAGAGAGAGAGAGAGAGAGAGAGAGAGAGAGAGAGAGAGAGAGAGAGAGAGAGAGAGAGAGAGAGAGAAGAGAGAGAGAGAGAACTTTTGTGAATGTTTAATGTTCATTTTTTATTGTTTATTTCACTTTTGTTTAATATCTATTTCACTTGCTTTGGCAATGTAAACATATGTTTCCCATGCCAATAAATTCCTTTGAATGGAATTGAGAGAGAGAGAGAGAGAGACAGAGAGAGAGAGAGAGAGAGAGAGAGAGAGAGATAGAGAGAGAGAGAGAGAGAGAGAGAGAGAGAGAGAGAGAGAGAGAGAGAGAGAGAGAGAAAGAGAAAGAGAGAGGGGAGGGGAGGGGAGGGGAGGGGAGCAGACAGACTCTATGTTCTATTTGGATAACATTGATAAGCGAGATGAGTTGCATCATGCCAGTCCTTCATTCTGATGGGAAGGCTTGTCACACTACCATAGGAGGTTGTTTCAGTATTAAATTGTGTTCTGTTTAAAACATAAGTGGATATGCAAAATATCTGAGGTTGCTAAATAGCCTTAAGCGGCAGTAGCAGCCAAGAGATGTGATGTTTTAGCACTGACAACCACATAGATCAGGTATGTATTGCTTCTTCTCCAGAGGATTTATGTACGGTGTATAGAGGAGGGACATTAGCATGAAAAACACCTCAAATTTCAACCAATGAACAAAATATCTGCACTTACTATAATGAGTGGCGATAAAAGATGTCACACAGCGCAACGGAGAGAAGAGGAGAGGAGATCATCCTGACTGATTTCACACACTACAGTGTTAGGGAGTGGTAGCCTCCCTAACAGAGGTAACATCACGTTATAGAGAGTAGTCTCCCTATCAGAGATAACATCACATTAGAGAGAGGTAGCCTCCCTAACAGAGATAACATCACATTAGAGAGAGGTAGTCTCCCTATCAGAGATAACATCACATTAGAGAGAGGTAGCCTCACTAACAGAGATAACATCACATTAGAGAGAGAGGTAGCCTCCCTATCAGAGATAACATCACATTAGAGAGAGGTAGCCTCACTAACAGAGATAACATCACAAAAGAGACTGGTAGCCTCCCTAACAGATATAACATCACATTAGAGAGAGGAAGCCTCCCTAACAGAGATAATATCACATTAGAGAGAGGTAGCCTCCCTAACAGAGATAACATCACATTAGAGAGAGAGGTAGCCTCCCTATCAGAGATAACATCACATTAGAGAGAGGTAGCCTCACTAACAGAGATAACATCACAAAAGAGACTGGTAGCCTCCCTAACAGATATAACATCACATTAGAGAGAGGAAGCCTCCCTAACAGAGATAACATCACATTAGAGAGAGGTGCCCTCCCTAACAGAGATAACATCACATTAGAGCCTGGTATCCTCTCTAACAGAGATAACATCACATTAGAGAGAGGTAGCCTCCCAAACAGAGATAACATCACATTAGATAGAGGTAGCCACCCTAACAGAGATAACAATACATTAGAGAGAGGTAGCCTCCCTAATATAGATAACATCACATTAGAGAGAGGTAGCCTCCCTAACAGAGATAATATCACAAAAGAAACTAGTACCCTCCCTAACAGAGATAACATCACATTAGAGAGAGGAAGCCTCCCTAACAGAGATAACATCACATTAGAGAGAGGTACTCTCCCTAACAGAGATAACATCACATTAGATGAGAGGTAGCCTCCCTAACAGAGATAACATCACATTAGAGAGAGGTAGCCTCCCTAAAAGAGATAACATCACATAAGAGAGAGGTAGCCTCCCTAACAGAGATAACATCACATTAGAGAGAGGTAGCCTCCCTAACAGAGATAACATCACATTACAGAGAGTTAGCCTCCCTTACAGCGATAACATCACAATAGAGCCTGGTAATCTCCCTAACAGAGATAACATCACATTAGAGAGAGGTAGCCTCCCTAACAGAGATAACATCACATTAGAAAGAGGTAGCCTCCCTAACAGAGATAACATCACAATAGAGAGAAGTAGCCTCCCTAACAGAGATAACATCACATCAGAGACTGGTAGCCTCTCTAACAGAGATAACATCACATTAGAGATAAGTAGCCCCCCTAACAGAGATAACATCACATTAGAGAGAAGTAGCCTCCCTAACAGAGATAACATCACATTAGAGACTGAAAGCCTCTCTAACAGAGATAACATCGCACTAGAGACTGGTAACCTCTCTAACAGAGATAACATCACTTAGAGAGAGGTAGCCTCCCTAACAGAGATAACATCACATTAGAGAGAGGTAGCCTCCCTAACAGAGATAACATCACATTAGAGAGAAGTAGCCTCCCTAACAGAGATAACAAGACATTAGAGACTGGTAGCCTCTCTAACAGAGATACCATCAAATTAGAGAGAGGTAGCCTGCCTAACGGAGATAATATCACAAAAGAGATTAGTACCCTCCCTAACAGAGATAACATCACATTAGATAGAGGTAGCCTCCCTAACAGAGATAACATCACATTAGAGAGAAGTAGCCTCCCTAACAGAGATAACAACACATCAGAGACTGGTAGCCTCTCTAACAGAGATAACATCACATTAGAGATAGGTAGCCCCCCTAACAGAGATAACAACACATTAGAGAGAGGTAGTCTCCCTAACAGAGATAACATCATATTAGAGAGAGGTAGCCTCCCTAACAGAGATAACATCACTTTAGAGAGAGGTACCCTCCCTAACAGAGATAACATCACATTAGAGCCTGATATCCTCTCTAACAGAGATAACATCACATTAGAGAGAGGGACTCTCCCTAACAGAGGTAACATCACATTAGAGAGAGGTAGTCTCCCTAACAGAGATAATATTACATTTGAGCCTGGTAGCCTCTCTAACAGAGATAACATAATATTAGAGATAGGTAGCCCCCCTAAAAGAGATAACAACATATTAGAGAGAGGTAGTTTCCCTAACGGAGATAATATCACATAAGAGAGAGGTAGCCTCCATAATAGAGATAACATCACAAAAGAGACTGGTAGTGTCCCTAAAAGAGATAACATCACATTAGAGATAGGTAGCCCCACTAACAGAGAAAACAACACATTAGAGAGAGGCAGTCTCCCTAACAAAGATATTATCACATTAGAGAGAGGTAGCCTCCCTAACAGAGATAACATCAATTAGAGAGAGGTAGCCTCCCTAACAGAGATAACATCACATTAGAGAGAGGTAGCCTCCCTAACATAGATAACATCACATTAGAGAGAGGTAGTCTCCCTAACAGAGGTAACATCACATTAGAGAGAGGTAGCCTCCCTAACAGAGATAACATCACAATAGAGAGAAGTAGCCTCCCTAACAGAGATAACATCACATTAGAGACTGGTAGCCTCTCTAACAGAGATAACATCACATTAGAGAAAGGTAGCCCCCCTAAAAGAGATAACAACACATTAGAGAGAGGTAGTTTCCCTAACAGAGATAACATCACATTAGAGAGAGGTAGCCTCCCTAACAGATATAACATCACTTTAGAGAGAGGTACCCTCCCTAACAGAGATAACATCACATTAGAGAGAGGTAGCCTCCATAATAGAGATAACATGACAAAAGAGGCTGGTAGTGTCCATAAAAGAGATAACATCACATTAGAGAGAGGTAGCCTCCCTAACAGAGATAACATCACATTAGAGAGAGGTAGCCTCCCTAACAGAGAAAACATCACATTAGAGACTGGTAGCCTCTCTAACAGAAATAACATCACATGAGAGAGAGGTAGTCTCCCTAACAAAGATAACATCACATTAGAGATTGGTAGCCTCCCTAACAGAGATAATATCACATTAGAGAGAGGTAGTCTCCCTAACAGAAGAGGCTACAGAGATAACATGACAAAAGAGACTTGTAGCCTCCCTAACAGAGATAACATCACATTAGAGAGAGGTAGCCTCCCTAACAGAGATAGCATCACATTAGAGAGAGGTATTCTCCCTAACAGAGATAACATCACATTAGAGAGAAGTAGCCTCCCTAACAGAGATAACATTACATTAGAGACTGGTAGCCTCTCTAACAGAGATAATATCACATTAGAGAGAGGTAGTCTCCCTAAAAGAAATAACATCACATTAGAGAGAGGTAGCCTCCCTAACAGAGATAACATCACATTAGAGAGAGGTAGTCTCCCTAACAGAGGTAACATCACATTAGAGAGAGGTAGCCTCCCTAACAGAGGAACATCACAATAGAGAGAAGTAGCCTCCCTAACAGAGATAACATCACATTAGAGACTGGTAGCCTCTCTAACAGAGATAACATCACATTAGAGAGAGGTAGTTTCCCTAACAGAGATAACATCACATTAGAGAGAGGTAGCCTCCCTAACAGATATAACATCACTTTAGAGAGAGGTACCCTCCCTAACAGAGATAACATCACATTAGAGAGAGGTAGCCTCCATAATAGAGATAACATGACAAAAGAGGCTGGTAGTGTCCATAAAAGAGATAACATCACATTAGAGAGAGGTAGTTTCCCTAACAGATATAACATCACATTAGAGAGAGGTAGTTTCCCTAACAGATATAACATCACATTAGAGAGAGGTAGCCTCCCTAACAAAGATAACATCACATTAGAGATTGGTAGCCTCCCTAACAGAGATAATATCACATTAGAGAGAGGTAGTCTCCCTAACAGAAGAGGCTACAGAGATAACATGACAAAAGAGACTTGTAGCCTCCCTAACAGAGATAACATCACATTAGAGAGAGGTAGCCTCCCTAACAGACATAGCATCACATTAGAGAGAGGTATTCTCCCTAACAGAGATAACATCACATTAGAGAGAAGTAGCCTCCCTAACAGAGATAACATTACATTAGAGACTGGTAGCCTCTCTAACAGAGATAATATCACATTAGAGAGAGGTAGTCTCCCTAAAAGAAATAACATCACATTAGAGAGAGGTAGCCTCCCTAACAGAGATAACATCACATTAGAGAGAGGTAGTCTCCCTAACAGAGGTAACATCACATTAGAGAGAGGTAGTCTACCTAACAGAGATAATATTACATTTGAGCCTGGTAGCCTCTCTAACAGAGATAACATAATATTAGAGATAGGTAGCCCCCCTAAAAGAGATAACAACATATTAGAGAGAGGTAGTTTCCCTAACGGAGATAATATCACATAAGAGAGAGGTAGCCTCTATAATAGAGATAACATCACAAAAGAGACTGGTAGTGTCCCTAAAAGAGATAACATCACATTAGAGATAGGTAGCCCCACTAACAGAGAAAACAACACATTAGAGAGAGGCAGTCTCCCTAACAAAGATATTATCACATTAGAGAGAGGTAGCCTCCCTAACAGAGATAACATCAATTAGAGAGAGGTAGCCTCCCTAACAGAGATAACATCACATTAGAGAGAGGTAGCCTCCCTAACATAGATAACATCACATTAGAGAGAGGTAGTCTCCCTAACAGAGGTAACATCACATTAGAGAGAGGTAGCCTCCCTAACAGAGATAACATCACAATAGAGAGAAGTAGCCTCCCTAACAGAGATAACATCACATTAGAGACTGGCAGCCTCTCTAACAGAGATACCATCACATTAGAGAAAGGTAGCCCCCCTAAAAGAGATAACAACACATAACGGAGAGGTAGTTTCCCTAACAGAGATAACATCACATTAGAGAGAGGTAGCCTCCTAACAGAGATAACATCACTTTAGAGAGAGGTACCCTCCCTAAATGAGATAACATCACATTAGAGAGAGGTAGCCTCCATAAAAGAGATAACATCACAAAAGAGACTGGTAGTGTCCCTAAAAGAGATAACATCACATTAGAGAGGTAGGCTCCCTAACAGAGATAACATCACATTAGAGAGAGGTAGCCCCCCTAGCAGAGAAAACATCACATTAGAGTCTGTTAGCCTCTCTAACAGAGATAACATCACATTAGAGTCTGGTAGCCTATTTAACAGAGATAACATCACATTAGAGACTGAAAGCCTCTTTAACAGAGATAACATCACATTAAAGAGAGGTAGCCTCCCTATCAGAGATAACATCACATTAGAGAGAGGTAGCCTCCCTAACAGAGATAACATCACAAAAGAGACTTGTAGCCTCCCTAACAGAGATAACATCACATTAGAGAGAGGTAGCCTCCCTAACAGAGATAACATCACTTTAGAGAGAGGTACCCTCCCTAACAGAGATAACATCACATTAGAGACTGGTAGCCTCTCTAACAGAGATACCATCACATTAGAGAAAGGTAGCCCCCCTAAAAGAGATAACAACACATAACGGAGAGGTAGTTTCCCTAACAGAGATAACATCACATTAGAGAGAGGTAGCCTCCTAACAGAGATAACATCACTTTAGAGAGAGGTACCCTCCCTAAATGAGATAACATCACATTAGAGAGAGGTAGCCTCCATAAAAGAGATAACATCACAAAAGAGACTGGTAGTGTCCCTAAAAGAGATAACATCACATTAGAGAGGTAGGCTCCCTAACAGAGATAACATCACATTAGAGAGAGGTAGCCCCCCTAGCAGAGAAAACATCACATTAGAGTCTGTTAGCCTCTCTAACAGAGATAACATCACATTAGAGTCTGGTAGCCTATTTAACAGAGATAACATCACATTAGAGACTGAAAGCCTCTTTAACAGAGATAACATCACATTAAAGAGAGGTAGCCTCCCTATCAGAGATAACATCACATTAGAGAGAGGTAGCCTCCCTAACAGAGATAACATCACAAAAGAGACTTGTAGCCTCCCTAACAGAGATAACATCACATTAGAGAGAGGTAGCCTCCCTAACAGAGATAACATCACTTTAGAGAGAGGTACCCTCCCTAACAGAGATAACATCACATTAGAGAGGTAGCCTCCCTAACAGAGATAACATCAAAAAAAGAGACTGGTAGCCTCTCTAACAGAGATAACATCACATTAGAGAGAGGTAGTCTCCCTAACAGAGATAACATCGCATAAGAGATAGGTAGCATCCCTGACAGGGAAAACATCACATTAGAGACTGGTAGCCTCTCTAACAGAGATAACATCACATTAGAGAGAGGTAGCCTCCCTAACAGAGATAACATCACATTAGAGAGGGGTAGTCTACCTAACAGAGATAACATCACATTACAGATAGGTAGCCTCCCTAACAGAGATAACATCACATTAGAGAGAGGTAGTCTCCCTAACAGAGGTAACATCACATTAGAGAGAGGTACTCTCCCTAACAGAGATAACATCTCATTAGAGATAAATAGCCTCCCTTACAGAGATAACATCACATTAGAGAGAGGTAGCCTCCCTAACAGAGATAACATCACAAAAGAGACTGGTAGCCTCTCTAATAGAAATAACATCACATTCGAGCCTGGAAGCCTCTCTAACAGAGATAACATCACATTAGAGAGAAGTAGCCTCCCTAACAGAGATAACATCACACTAGAGACTGGTAGAGTCTCTAACAGAGATCCTATCACATTAGAGAGAGATAGTCTCCCTAACAGAGATAACATCACATTAGAGAGAGGTAGCCTCCCTAACAGAGATAACATCACACTAGAGACTGGTAGAGTCTCTAACAGAGATAACATACATTAGAGAACGGTAGCCTCCCTAACAGAGGTAACATCACATTAAATAATTTTTGCCTCTCCAACAGAGATAACATCACATTAGAGAGAGATAGTCTCCCTAACAGAGATAACATCACATTAGAGAGAGGGTGTAGGAAGCTTAGTGGTGGGGTGGCAGGTAGCTTAGTGGTTAAGAGCGTTGTGCCAGTAACCGAAAGGTTGCTGTTTCTAATCCCCGAGCCGACTAGGTGAAAAATCTGTCAATGTGCCCTTGAGCAAGGCACTTAACCCTAATTGCTTCTGTAAGTCGCTCTGGATAAGAGCGTCTGCTAAATGACTAAAATGTAAAATGTAAATGTAGAGAGATAGTCTCCCTAACAGAGATAACATCACATTAGAGAGAGGTAGCCTCCCTAACAGAGATAACATCACTTTAGAGAGAGGTAGCCTCCCTAACAGAGATAACATCACATTAGAGAGAGGAGGTCTCCCTAACAGAGATAACATCACATTAGAGAGAAATAGCCTCCCTTACAGAGATAACATCACATTAGAGAGAGGTAGTCTCCCTAGCAGAGATAACATCACATTAGAGAGAAATAGCCTCCCTAACAGAGATAACATCATATTAGAGCCTGGAATCCTCTCTAACAGAGATAATATCACATTAGAGACTGGTAACCTCTCTAACAGAGATAACATCACATTAGAGAGATGTAGCCTCCCTAACAGAGATAACATCACATTAGAGAGAGGTAGCCTCCCTAAAAGAGATAACATCACATTAGAGAGAGGTAGCCTCCCTAACAGAGGTAACATCACATTAGAGAGAGGCAGCCTCCCTAACAGAGATAACATCACATTAGAGAGAGGTAGCCTCCCTAACAGAGATAACATCACATTAGAGATAGGTAGCCTCCCTAACAGAGATAACATCACAAACGAGACTGGTAGCGTCCCTAACTTAGATAACATTACTTTAGAGAGAGGTAGTATCCCTAACAGAGATTACATCACATTAGAGAGAGGTAGTTTCCCTAACAGAGATAACATCACATTAGAGACTGGTAGCCTCCCTAACAGAGATAACATCACATTAGAGAGAGGTAGCCTCCCTAACAGAGATAACATCACATTAGAGAGAGGTAGCCTCCCTAACAGAGATAACATCACATTAGATAGATGTAGCCTCCCTAACAGAGATAACATCACATTAGAGAGAGGTAGTCTCCCTAACAGAGATAACATCACATTAGAGAGAGGTAGTCTCCCTAACAGAGATAACATCACATTAGAGAGAGGTAGTCTCCCTGACAGAGATAACATCAGTTTAGAGAGAGGTAGCCTCCCTAACAGAGATAACATCACATTAGAGAGAGGTAGCCTCCCTAACAGAGATAACATCACATTAGAGAGAGAGGTAGCCTCCCTATCAGAGATAACATCACATTAGAGAGAGGTAGCCTCACTAACAGAGATAACATCACAAAAGAGACTGGTAGCCTCCCTAACAGATATAACATCACATTAGAGAGAGGAAGCCTCCCTAACAGAGATAACATCACATTAGAGAGAGGTGCCCTCCCTAACAGAGATAACATCACATTAGAGCCTGGTATCCTCTCTAACAGAGATAACATCACATTAGAGAGAGGTAGCCTCCCAAACAGAGATAACATCACATTAGATAGAGGTAGCCACCCTAACAGAGATAACAATACATTAGAGAGAGGTAGCCTCCCTAATATAGATAACATCACATTAGAGAGAGGTAGCCTCCCTAACAGAGATAATATCACAAAAGAAACTAGTACCCTCCCTAACAGAGATAACATCACATTAGAGAGAGGAAGCCTCCCTAACAGAGATAACATCACATTAGAGAGAGGTACTCTCCCTAACAGAGATAACATCACATTAGATGAGAGGTAGCCTCCCTAACAGAGATAACATCACATTAGAGAGAGGTAGCCTCCCTAAAAGAGATAACATCACATAAGAGAGAGGTAGCCTCCCTAACAGAGATAACATCACATTAGAGAGAGGTAGCCTCCCTAACAGAGATAACATCACATTACAGAGAGTTAGCCTCCCTAACAGTGATAACATCACAATAGAGCCTGGTAATCTCCCTAACAGAGATAACATCACATTAGAGAGAGGTAGCCTCCCTAACAGAGATAACATCACATTAGAAAGAGGTAGCCTCCCTAACAGAGATAACATCACAATAGAGAGAAGTAGCCTCCCTAACAGAGATAACATCACATCAGAGACTGGTAGCCTCTCTAACAGAGATAACATCACATTAGAGATAAGTAGCCCCCCTAACAGAGATAACAACACATTAGAGAGAGGTAGTCTCCCTAACAGAGATACCATCATATTAGAGAGAGGTAGCCTCCCTAACAGAGATAACATCACTTTAGAGAGAGGTAGCCTCCCTAACAGAGATAACATCACATTAGAGAGAGGTAGCCTCCCTAACAGAGATAACATCACATTAGAGCCTGGTATCCTCTCTAACAGAGATAACATCACATTAGAGAGAGGGACTCTGCCTAACAGAGGTAACATCACATTAGAGAGACGTAGCCTCACTAACAGAGATAATATTACATTTGAGCCTGGTAGCCTCTCTAACAGAGATAACATAATATTAGAGATAGGTAGCCCCCCTAAAAGAGATAACAACACATTAGAGAGAGGTAGTTTCCCTAACAGAGATAACATCACATTAGATAGAGGTAGCCTCCCTAACAGAGATAACATCACATTAGAGAGAAGTAGCCTCCCTAACAGAGATAACATCACATTAGAGACTGAAAGCCTCTCTAACAGAGATAACATCGCACTAGAGACTGGTAACCTCTCTAACAGAGATAACATCACTTAGAGAGAGGTAGCCTCCCTAACAGAGATAACATCACATTAGAGAGAGGTAGCCTCCCTAACAGAGATAACATCACATTAGAGAGAAGTAGCCTCCCTAACAGAGATAACAAGACATTAGAGACTGGTAGCCTCTCTAACAGAGATACCATCAAATTAGAGAGAGGTAGCCTGCCTAACGGAGATAATATCACAAAAGAGATTAGTACCCTCCCTAACAGAGATAACATCACATTAGATAGAGGTAGCCTCCCTAACAGAGATAACATCACATTAGAGAGAAGTAGCCTCCCTAACAGAGATAACAACACATCAGAGACTGGTAGCCTCTCTAACAGAGATAACATCACATTAGAGATAGGTAGCCCCCCTAACAGAGATAACAACACATTAGAGAGAGGTAGTCTCCCTAACAGAGATAACATCATATTAGAGAGAGGTAGCCTCCCTAACAGAGATAACATCACTTTAGAGAGAGGTACCCTCCCTAACAGAGATAACATCACATTAGAGCCTGATATCCTCTCTAACAGAGATAACATCACATTAGAGAGAGGGACTCTCCCTAACAGAGGTAACATCACATTAGAGAGAGGTAGTCTCCCTAACAGAGATAATATTACATTTGAGCCTGGTAGCCTCTCTAACAGAGATAACATAATATTAGAGATAGGTAGCCCCCCTAAAAGAGATAACAACATATTAGAGAGAGGTAGTTTCCCTAACGGAGATAATATCACATAAGAGAGAGGTAGCCTCCATAATAGAGATAACATCACAAAAGAGACTGGTAGTGTCCCTAAAAGAGATAACATCACATTAGAGATAGGTAGCCCCACTAACAGAGAAAACAACACATTAGAGAGAGGCAGTCTCCCTAACAAAGATATTATCACATTAGAGAGAGGTAGCCTCCCTAACAGAGATAACATCAATTAGAGAGAGGTAGCCTCCCTAACAGAGATAACATCACATTAGAGAGAGGTAGCCTCCCTAACATAGATAACATCACATTAGAGAGAGGTAGTCTCCCTAACAGAGGTAACATCACATTAGAGAGAGGTAGCCTCCCTAACAGAGATAACATCACAATAGAGAGAAGTAGCCTCCCTAACAGAGATAACATCACATTAGAGACTGGTAGCCTCTCTAACAGAGATAACATCACATTAGAGAAAGGTAGCCCCCCTAAAAGAGATAACAACACATTAGAGAGAGGTAGTTTCCCTAACAGAGATAACATCACATTAGAGAGAGGTAGCCTCCCTAACAGATATAACATCACTTTAGAGAGAGGTACCCTCCCTAACAGAGATAACATCACATTAGAGAGAGGTAGCCTCCATAATAGAGATAACATGACAAAAGAGGCTGGTAGTGTCCATAAAAGAGATAACATCACATTAGAGAGAGGTAGCCTCCCTAACAGAGATAACATCACATTAGAGAGAGGTAGCCTCCCTAACAGAGAAAACATCACATTAGAGACTGGTAGCCTCTCTAACAGAAATAACATCACATGAGAGAGAGGTAGTCTCCCTAACAAAGATAACATCACATTAGAGATTGGTAGCCTCCCTAACAGAGATAATATCACATTAGAGAGAGGTAGTCTCCCTAACAGAAGAGGCTACAGAGATAACATGACAAAAGAGACTTGTAGCCTCCCTAACAGAGATAACATCACATTAGAGAGAGGTAGCCTCCCTAACAGAGATAGCATCACATTAGAGAGAGGTATTCTCCCTAACAGAGATAACATCACATTAGAGAGAAGTAGCCTCCCTAACAGAGATAACATTACATTAGAGACTGGTAGCCTCTCTAACAGAGATAATATCACATTAGAGAGAGGTAGTCTCCCTAAAAGAAATAACATCACATTAGAGAGAGGTAGCCTCCCTAACAGAGATAACATCACATTAGAGAGAGGTAGTCTCCCTAACAGAGGTAACATCACATTAGAGAGAGGTAGCCTCCCTAACAGAGGAACATCACAATAGAGAGAAGTAGCCTCCCTAACAGAGATAACATCACATTAGAGACTGGTAGCCTCTCTAACAGAGATAACATCACATTAGAGAGAGGTAGTTTCCCTAACAGAGATAACATCACATTAGAGAGAGGTAGCCTCCCTAACAGATATAACATCACTTTAGAGAGAGGTACCCTCCCTAACAGAGATAACATCACATTAGAGAGAGGTAGCCTCCATAATAGAGATAACATGACAAAAGAGGCTGGTAGTGTCCATAAAAGAGATAACATCACATTAGAGAGAGGTAGTTTCCCTAACAGATATAACATCACATTAGAGAGAGGTAGTTTCCCTAACAGATATAACATCACATTAGAGAGAGGTAGCCTCCCTAACAAAGATAACATCACATTAGAGATTGGTAGCCTCCCTAACAGAGATAATATCACATTAGAGAGAGGTAGTCTCCCTAACAGAAGAGGCTACAGAGATAACATGACAAAAGAGACTTGTAGCCTCCCTAACAGAGATAACATCACATTAGAGAGAGGTAGCCTCCCTAACAGACATAGCATCACATTAGAGAGAGGTATTCTCCCTAACAGAGATAACATCACATTAGAGAGAAGTAGCCTCCCTAACAGAGATAACATTACATTAGAGACTGGTAGCCTCTCTAACAGAGATAATATCACATTAGAGAGAGGTAGTCTCCCTAAAAGAAATAACATCACATTAGAGAGAGGTAGCCTCCCTAACAGAGATAACATCACATTAGAGAGAGGTAGTCTCCCTAACAGAGGTAACATCACATTAGAGAGAGGTAGTCTACCTAACAGAGATAATATTACATTTGAGCCTGGTAGCCTCTCTAACAGAGATAACATAATATTAGAGATAGGTAGCCCCCCTAAAAGAGATAACAACATATTAGAGAGAGGTAGTTTCCCTAACGGAGATAATATCACATAAGAGAGAGGTAGCCTCTATAATAGAGATAACATCACAAAAGAGACTGGTAGTGTCCCTAAAAGAGATAACATCACATTAGAGATAGGTAGCCCCACTAACAGAGAAAACAACACATTAGAGAGAGGCAGTCTCCCTAACAAAGATATTATCACATTAGAGAGAGGTAGCCTCCCTAACAGAGATAACATCAATTAGAGAGAGGTAGCCTCCCTAACAGAGATAACATCACATTAGAGAGAGGTAGCCTCCCTAACATAGATAACATCACATTAGAGAGAGGTAGTCTCCCTAACAGAGGTAACATCACATTAGAGAGAGGTAGCCTCCCTAACAGAGATAACATCACAATAGAGAGAAGTAGCCTCCCTAACAGAGATAACATCACATTAGAGACTGGCAGCCTCTCTAACAGAGATACCATCACATTAGAGAAAGGTAGCCCCCCTAAAAGAGATAACAACACATAACGGAGAGGTAGTTTCCCTAACAGAGATAACATCACATTAGAGAGAGGTAGCCTCCTAACAGAGATAACATCACTTTAGAGAGAGGTACCCTCCCTAAATGAGATAACATCACATTAGAGAGAGGTAGCCTCCATAAAAGAGATAACATCACAAAAGAGACTGGTAGTGTCCCTAAAAGAGATAACATCTCATTAGAGAGGTAGGCTCCCTAACAGAGATAACATCACATTAGAGAGAGGTAGCCCCCCTAGCAGAGAAAACATCACATTAGAGTCTGTTAGCCTCTCTAACAGAGATAACATCACATTAGAGTCTGGTAGCCTATTTAACAGAGATAACATCACATTAGAGACTGAAAGCCTCTTTAACAGAGATAACATCACATTAAAGAGAGGTAGCCTCCCTATCAGAGATAACATCACATTAGAGAGAGGTAGCCTCCCTAACAGAGATAACATCACAAAAGAGACTTGTAGCCTCCCTAACAGAGATAACATCACATTAGAGAGAGGTAGCCTCCCTAACAGAGATAACATCACTTTAGAGAGAGGTACCCTCCCTAACAGAGATAACATCACATTAGAGACTGGTAGCCTCTCTAACAGAGATACCATCACATTAGAGAAAGGTAGCCCCCCTAAAAGAGATAACAACACATAACGGAGAGGTAGTTTCCCTAACAGAGATAACATCACATTAGAGAGAGGTAGCATCCTAACAGAGATAACATCACTTTAGAGAGAGGTACCCTCCCTAAATGAGATAACATCACATTAGAGAGAGGTAGCCTCCATAAAAGAGATAACATCACAAAAGAGACTGGTAGTGTCCCTAAAAGAGATAACATCACATTAGAGAGGTAGGCTCCCTAACAGAGATAACATCACATTAGAGAGAGGTAGCCCCCCTAGCAGAGAAAACATCACATTAGAGTCTGTTAGCCTCTCTAACAGAGATAACATCACATTAGAGTCTGGTAGCCTATTTAACAGAGATAACATCACATTAGAGACTGAAAGCCTCTTTAACAGAGATAACATCACATTAAAGAGAGGTAGCCTCCCTATCAGAGATAACATCACATTAGAGAGAGGTAGCCTCCCTAACAGAGATAACATCACAAAAGAGACTTGTAGCCTCCCTAACAGAGATAACATCACATTAGAGAGAGGTAGCCTCCCTAACAGAGATAACATCACTTTAGAGAGAGGTACCCTCCCTAACAGAGATAACATCACATTAGAGAGGTAGCCTCCCTAACAGAGATAACATCAAAAAAAGAGACTGGTAGCCTCTCTAACAGAGATAACATCACATTAGAGAGAGGTAGTCTCCCTAACAGAGATAACATCGCATAAGAGATAGGTAGCATCCCTGACAGGGAAAACATCACATTAGAGACTGGTAGCCTCTCTAACAGAGATAACATCACATTAGAGAGAGGTAGCCTCCCTAACAGAGATAACATCACATTAGAGAGGGGTAGTCTACCTAACAGAGATAACATCACATTACAGATAGGTAGCCTCCCTAACAGAGATAACATCACATTAGAGAGAGGTAGTCTCCCTAACAGAGGTAACATCACATTAGAGAGAGGTACTCTCCCTAACAGAGATAACATCTCATTAGAGATAAATAGCCTCCCTTACAGAGATAACATCACATTAGAGAGAGGTAGCCTCCCTAACAGAGATAACATCACAAAAGAGACTGGTAGCCTCTCTAATAGAAATAACATCACATTCGAGCCTGGAAGCCTCTCTAACAGAGATAACATCACATTAGAGAGAAGTAGCCTCCCTAACAGAGATAACATCACACTAGAGACTGGTAGAGTCTCTAACAGAGATCCTATCACATTAGAGAGAGATAGTCTCCCTAACAGAGATAACATCACATTAGAGAGAGGTAGCCTCCCTAACAGAGATAACATCACACTAGAGACTGGTAGAGTCTCTAACAGAGATAACATACATTAGAGAACGGTAGCCTCCCTAACAGAGGTAACATCACATTAAATAATTTTTGCCTCTCCAACAGAGATAACATCACATTAGAGAGAGATAGTCTCCCTAACAGAGATAACATCACATTAGAGAGAGGGTGTAGGAAGCTTAGTGGTGGGGTGGCAGGTAGCTTAGTGGTTAAGAGCGTTGTGCCAGTAACCGAAAGGTTGCTGTTTCTAATCCCCGAGCCGACTAGGTGAAAAATCTGTCAATGTGCCCTTGAGCAAGGCACTTAACCCTAATTGCTTCTGTAAGTCGCTCTGGATAAGAGCGTCTGCTAAATGACTAAAATGTAAAATGTAAATGTAGAGAGATAGTCTCCCTAACAGAGATAACATCACATTAGAGAGAGGTAGCCTCCCTAACAGAGATAACATCACTTTAGAGAGAGGTAGCCTCCCTAACAGAGATAACATCACATTAGAGAGAGGAGGTCTCCCTAACAGAGATAACATCACATTAGAGAGAAATAGCCTCCCTTACAGAGATAACATCACATTAGAGAGAGGTAGTCTCCCTAGCAGAGATAACATCACATTAGAGAGAAATAGCCTCCCTAACAGAGATAACATCATATTAGAGCCTGGAATCCTCTCTAACAGAGATAATATCACATTAGAGACTGGTAACCTCTCTAACAGAGATAACATCACATTAGAGAGATGTAGCCTCCCTAACAGAGATAACATCACATTAGAGAGAGGTAGCCTCCCTAAAAGAGATAACATCACATTAGAGAGAGGTAGCCTCCCTAACAGAGGTAACATCACATTAGAGAGAGGCAGCCTCCCTAACAGAGATAACATCACATTAGAGAGAGGTAGCCTCCCTAACAGAGATAACATCACATTAGAGATAGGTAGCCTCCCTAACAGAGATAACATCACAAACGAGACTGGTAGCGTCCCTAACTTAGATAACATTACTTTAGAGAGAGGTAGTATCCCTAACAGAGATTACATCACATTAGAGAGAGGTAGTTTCCCTAACAGAGATAACATCACATTAGAGACTGGTAGCCTCCCTAACAGAGATAACATCACATTAGAGAGAGGTAGCCTCCCTAACAGAGATAACATCACATTAGAGAGAGGTAGCCTCCCTAACAGAGATAACATCACATTAGATAGATGTAGCCTCCCTAACAGAGATAACATCACATTAGAGAGAGGTAGTCTCCCTAACAGAGATAACATCACATTAGAGAGAGGTAGTCTCCCTAACAGAGATAACATCACATTAGAGAGAGGTAGTCTCCCTGACAGAGATAACATCAGTTTAGAGAGAGGTAGCCTCCCTAACAGAGATAACATCACATTAGAGAGAGGTAGCCTCCCTAACAGAGATAACATCACATTAGAGAGAGAGGTAGCCTCCCTATCAGAGATAACATCACATTAGAGAGAGGTAGCCTCACTAACAGAGATAACATCACAAAAGAGACTGGTAGCCTCCCTAACAGATATAACATCACATTAGAGAGAGGAAGCCTCCCTAACAGAGATAACATCACATTAGAGAGAGGTGCCCTCCCTAACAGAGATAACATCACATTAGAGCCTGGTATCCTCTCTAACAGAGATAACATCACATTAGAGAGAGGTAGCCTCCCAAACAGAGATAACATCACATTAGATAGAGGTAGCCACCCTAACAGAGATAACAATACATTAGAGAGAGGTAGCCTCCCTAATATAGATAACATCACATTAGAGAGAGGTAGCCTCCCTAACAGAGATAATATCACAAAAGAAACTAGTACCCTCCCTAACAGAGATAACATCACATTAGAGAGAGGAAGCCTCCCTAACAGAGATAACATCACATTAGAGAGAGGTACTCTCCCTAACAGAGATAACATCACATTAGATGAGAGGTAGCCTCCCTAACAGAGATAACATCACATTAGAGAGAGGTAGCCTCCCTAAAAGAGATAACATCACATAAGAGAGAGGTAGCCTCCCTAACAGAGATAACATCACATTAGAGAGAGGTAGCCTCCCTAACAGAGATAACATCACATTACAGAGAGTTAGCCTCCCTAACAGTGATAACATCACAATAGAGCCTGGTAATCTCCCTAACAGAGATAACATCACATTAGAGAGAGGTAGCCTCCCTAACAGAGATAACATCACATTAGAAAGAGGTAGCCTCCCTAACAGAGATAACATCACAATAGAGAGAAGTAGCCTCCCTAACAGAGATAACATCACATCAGAGACTGGTAGCCTCTCTAACAGAGATAACATCACATTAGAGATAAGTAGCCCCCCTAACAGAGATAACAACACATTAGAGAGAGGTAGTCTCCCTAACAGAGATACCATCATATTAGAGAGAGGTAGCCTCCCTAACAGAGATAACATCACTTTAGAGAGAGGTAGCCTCCCTAACAGAGATAACATCACATTAGAGAGAGGTAGCCTCCCTAACAGAGATAACATCACATTAGAGCCTGGTATCCTCTCTAACAGAGATAACATCACATTAGAGAGAGGGACTCTGCCTAACAGAGGTAACATCACATTAGAGAGACGTAGCCTCACTAACAGAGATAATATTACATTTGAGCCTGGTAGCCTCTCTAACAGAGATAACATAATATTAGAGATAGGTAGCCCCCCTAAAAGAGATAACAACACATTAGAGAGAGGTAGTTTCCCTAACAGAGATAACATCACATTAGATAGAGGTAGCCTCCCTAACAGAGATAACATCACATTAGAGAGAAGTAGCCTCCCTAACAGAGATAACATCACATTAGAGACTGAAAGCCTCTCTAACAGAGATAACATCGCACTAGAGACTGGTAACCTCTCTAACAGAGATAACATCACTTAGAGAGAGGTAGCCTCCCTAACAGAGATAACATCACATTAGAGAGAGGTAGCCTCCCTAACAGAGATAACATCACATTAGAGAGAAGTAGCCTCCCTAACAGAGATAACAAGACATTAGAGACTGGTAGCCTCTCTAACAGAGATACCATCAAATTAGAGAGAGGTAGCCTGCCTAACGGAGATAATATCACAAAAGAGATTAGTACCCTCCCTAACAGAGATAACATCACATTAGATAGAGGTAGCCTCCCTAACAGAGATAACATCACATTAGAGAGAAGTAGCCTCCCTAACAGAGATAACAACACATCAGAGACTGGTAGCCTCTCTAACAGAGATAACATCACATTAGAGATAGGTAGCCCCCCTAACAGAGATAACAACACATTAGAGAGAGGTAGTCTCCCTAACAGAGATAACATCATATTAGAGAGAGGTAGCCTCCCTAACAGAGATAACATCACTTTAGAGAGAGGTACCCTCCCTAACAGAGATAACATCACATTAGAGCCTGATATCCTCTCTAACAGAGATAACATCACATTAGAGAGAGGGACTCTCCCTAACAGAGGTAACATCACATTAGAGAGAGGTAGTCTCCCTAACAGAGATAATATTACATTTGAGCCTGGTAGCCTCTCTAACAGAGATAACATAATATTAGAGATAGGTAGCCCCCCTAAAAGAGATAACAACATATTAGAGAGAGGTAGTTTCCCTAACGGAGATAATATCACATAAGAGAGAGGTAGCCTCCATAATAGAGATAACATCACAAAAGAGACTGGTAGTGTCCCTAAAAGAGATAACATCACATTAGAGATAGGTAGCCCCACTAACAGAGAAAACAACACATTAGAGAGAGGCAGTCTCCCTAACAAAGATATTATCACATTAGAGAGAGGTAGCCTCCCTAACAGAGATAACATCAATTAGAGAGAGGTAGCCTCCCTAACAGAGATAACATCACATTAGAGAGAGGTAGCCTCCCTAACATAGATAACATCACATTAGAGAGAGGTAGTCTCCCTAACAGAGGTAACATCACATTAGAGAGAGGTAGCCTCCCTAACAGAGATAACATCACAATAGAGAGAAGTAGCCTCCCTAACAGAGATAACATCACATTAGAGACTGGTAGCCTCTCTAACAGAGATAACATCACATTAGAGAAAGGTAGCCCCCCTAAAAGAGATAACAACACATTAGAGAGAGGTAGTTTCCCTAACAGAGATAACATCACATTAGAGAGAGGTAGCCTCCCTAACAGATATAACATCACTTTAGAGAGAGGTACCCTCCCTAACAGAGATAACATCACATTAGAGAGAGGTAGCCTCCATAATAGAGATAACATGACAAAAGAGGCTGGTAGTGTCCATAAAAGAGATAACATCACATTAGAGAGAGGTAGCCTCCCTAACAGAGATAACATCACATTAGAGAGAGGTAGCCTCCCTAACAGAGAAAACATCACATTAGAGACTGGTAGCCTCTCTAACAGAAATAACATCACATGAGAGAGAGGTAGTCTCCCTAACAAAGATAACATCACATTAGAGATTGGTAGCCTCCCTAACAGAGATAATATCACATTAGAGAGAGGTAGTCTCCCTAACAGAAGAGGCTACAGAGATAACATGACAAAAGAGACTTGTAGCCTCCCTAACAGAGATAACATCACATTAGAGAGAGGTAGCCTCCCTAACAGAGATAGCATCACATTAGAGAGAGGTATTCTCCCTAACAGAGATAACATCACATTAGAGAGAAGTAGCCTCCCTAACAGAGATAACATTACATTAGAGACTGGTAGCCTCTCTAACAGAGATAATATCACATTAGAGAGAGGTAGTCTCCCTAAAAGAAATAACATCACATTAGAGAGAGGTAGCCTCCCTAACAGAGATAACATCACATTAGAGAGAGGTAGTCTCCCTAACAGAGGTAACATCACATTAGAGAGAGGTAGCCTCCCTAACAGAGGAACATCACAATAGAGAGAAGTAGCCTCCCTAACAGAGATAACATCACATTAGAGACTGGTAGCCTCTCTAACAGAGATAACATCACATTAGAGAGAGGTAGTTTCCCTAACAGAGATAACATCACATTAGAGAGAGGTAGCCTCCCTAACAGATATAACATCACTTTAGAGAGAGGTACCCTCCCTAACAGAGATAACATCACATTAGAGAGAGGTAGCCTCCATAATAGAGATAACATGACAAAAGAGGCTGGTAGTGTCCATAAAAGAGATAACATCACATTAGAGAGAGGTAGTTTCCCTAACAGATATAACATCACATTAGAGAGAGGTAGTTTCCCTAACAGATATAACATCACATTAGAGAGAGGTAGCCTCCCTAACAAAGATAACATCACATTAGAGATTGGTAGCCTCCCTAACAGAGATAATATCACATTAGAGAGAGGTAGTCTCCCTAACAGAAGAGGCTACAGAGATAACATGACAAAAGAGACTTGTAGCCTCCCTAACAGAGATAACATCACATTAGAGAGAGGTAGCCTCCCTAACAGACATAGCATCACATTAGAGAGAGGTATTCTCCCTAACAGAGATAACATCACATTAGAGAGAAGTAGCCTCCCTAACAGAGATAACATTACATTAGAGACTGGTAGCCTCTCTAACAGAGATAATATCACATTAGAGAGAGGTAGTCTCCCTAAAAGAAATAACATCACATTAGAGAGAGGTAGCCTCCCTAACAGAGATAACATCACATTAGAGAGAGGTAGTCTCCCTAACAGAGGTAACATCACATTAGAGAGAGGTAGTCTACCTAACAGAGATAATATTACATTTGAGCCTGGTAGCCTCTCTAACAGAGATAACATAATATTAGAGATAGGTAGCCCCCCTAAAAGAGATAACAACATATTAGAGAGAGGTAGTTTCCCTAACGGAGATAATATCACATAAGAGAGAGGTAGCCTCTATAATAGAGATAACATCACAAAAGAGACTGGTAGTGTCCCTAAAAGAGATAACATCACATTAGAGATAGGTAGCCCCACTAACAGAGAAAACAACACATTAGAGAGAGGCAGTCTCCCTAACAAAGATATTATCACATTAGAGAGAGGTAGCCTCCCTAACAGAGATAACATCAATTAGAGAGAGGTAGCCTCCCTAACAGAGATAACATCACATTAGAGAGAGGTAGCCTCCCTAACATAGATAACATCACATTAGAGAGAGGTAGTCTCCCTAACAGAGGTAACATCACATTAGAGAGAGGTAGCCTCCCTAACAGAGATAACATCACAATAGAGAGAAGTAGCCTCCCTAACAGAGATAACATCACATTAGAGACTGGCAGCCTCTCTAACAGAGATACCATCACATTAGAGAAAGGTAGCCCCCCTAAAAGAGATAACAACACATAACGGAGAGGTAGTTTCCCTAACAGAGATAACATCACATTAGAGAGAGGTAGCCTCCTAACAGAGATAACATCACTTTAGAGAGAGGTACCCTCCCTAAATGAGATAACATCACATTAGAGAGAGGTAGCCTCCATAAAAGAGATAACATCACAAAAGAGACTGGTAGTGTCCCTAAAAGAGATAACATCTCATTAGAGAGGTAGGCTCCCTAACAGAGATAACATCACATTAGAGAGAGGTAGCCCCCCTAGCAGAGAAAACATCACATTAGAGTCTGTTAGCCTCTCTAACAGAGATAACATCACATTAGAGTCTGGTAGCCTATTTAACAGAGATAACATCACATTAGAGACTGAAAGCCTCTTTAACAGAGATAACATCACATTAAAGAGAGGTAGCCTCCCTATCAGAGATAACATCACATTAGAGAGAGGTAGCCTCCCTAACAGAGATAACATCACAAAAGAGACTTGTAGCCTCCCTAACAGAGATAACATCACATTAGAGAGAGGTAGCCTCCCTAACAGAGATAACATCACTTTAGAGAGAGGTACCCTCCCTAACAGAGATAACATCACATTAGAGACTGGTAGCCTCTCTAACAGAGATACCATCACATTAGAGAAAGGTAGCCCCCCTAAAAGAGATAACAACACATAACGGAGAGGTAGTTTCCCTAACAGAGATAACATCACATTAGAGAGAGGTAGCATCCTAACAGAGATAACATCACTTTAGAGAGAGGTACCCTCCCTAAATGAGATAACATCACATTAGAGAGAGGTAGCCTCCATAAAAGAGATAACATCACAAAAGAGACTGGTAGTGTCCCTAAAAGAGATAACATCACATTAGAGAGGTAGGCTCCCTAACAGAGATAACATCACATTAGAGAGAGGTAGCCCCCCTAGCAGAGAAAACATCACATTAGAGTCTGTTAGCCTCTCTAACAGAGATAACATCACATTAGAGTCTGGTAGCCTATTTAACAGAGATAACATCACATTAGAGACTGAAAGCCTCTTTAACAGAGATAACATCACATTAAAGAGAGGTAGCCTCCCTATCAGAGATAACATCACATTAGAGAGAGGTAGCCTCCCTAACAGAGATAACATCACAAAAGAGACTTGTAGCCTCCCTAACAGAGATAACATCACATTAGAGAGAGGTAGCCTCCCTAACAGAGATAACATCACTTTAGAGAGAGGTACCCTCCCTAACAGAGATAACATCACATTAGAGAGGTAGCCTCCCTAACAGAGATAACATCAAAAAAAGAGACTGGTAGCCTCTCTAACAGAGATAACATCACATTAGAGAGAGGTAGTCTCCCTAACAGAGATAACATCGCATAAGAGATAGGTAGCATCCCTGACAGGGAAAACATCACATTAGAGACTGGTAGCCTCTCTAACAGAGATAACATCACATTAGAGAGAGGTAGCCTCCCTAACAGAGATAACATCACATTAGAGAGGGGTAGTCTACCTAACAGAGATAACATCACATTACAGATAGGTAGCCTCCCTAACAGAGATAACATCACATTAGAGAGAGGTAGTCTCCCTAACAGAGGTAACATCACATTAGAGAGAGGTACTCTCCCTAACAGAGATAACATCTCATTAGAGATAAATAGCCTCCCTTACAGAGATAACATCACATTAGAGAGAGGTAGCCTCCCTAACAGAGATAACATCACAAAAGAGACTGGTAGCCTCTCTAATAGAAATAACATCACATTCGAGCCTGGAAGCCTCTCTAACAGAGATAACATCACATTAGAGAGAAGTAGCCTCCCTAACAGAGATAACATCACACTAGAGACTGGTAGAGTCTCTAACAGAGATCCTATCACATTAGAGAGAGATAGTCTCCCTAACAGAGATAACATCACATTAGAGAGAGGTAGCCTCCCTAACAGAGATAACATCACACTAGAGACTGGTAGAGTCTCTAACAGAGATAACATACATTAGAGAACGGTAGCCTCCCTAACAGAGGTAACATCACATTAAATAATTTTTGCCTCTCCAACAGAGATAACATCACATTAGAGAGAGATAGTCTCCCTAACAGAGATAACATCACATTAGAGAGAGGGTGTAGGAAGCTTAGTGGTGGGGTGGCAGGTAGCTTAGTGGTTAAGAGCGTTGTGCCAGTAACCGAAAGGTTGCTGTTTCTAATCCCCGAGCCGACTAGGTGAAAAATCTGTCAATGTGCCCTTGAGCAAGGCACTTAACCCTAATTGCTTCTGTAAGTCGCTCTGGATAAGAGCGTCTGCTAAATGACTAAAATGTAAAATGTAAATGTAGAGAGATAGTCTCCCTAACAGAGATAACATCACATTAGAGAGAGGTAGCCTCCCTAACAGAGATAACATCACTTTAGAGAGAGGTAGCCTCCCTAACAGAGATAACATCACATTAGAGAGAGGAGGTCTCCCTAACAGAGATAACATCACATTAGAGAGAAATAGCCTCCCTTACAGAGATAACATCACATTAGAGAGAGGTAGTCTCCCTAGCAGAGATAACATCACATTAGAGAGAAATAGCCTCCCTAACAGAGATAACATCATATTAGAGCCTGGAATCCTCTCTAACAGAGATAATATCACATTAGAGACTGGTAACCTCTCTAACAGAGATAACATCACATTAGAGAGATGTAGCCTCCCTAACAGAGATAACATCACATTAGAGAGAGGTAGCCTCCCTAAAAGAGATAACATCACATTAGAGAGAGGTAGCCTCCCTAACAGAGGTAACATCACATTAGAGAGAGGCAGCCTCCCTAACAGAGATAACATCACATTAGAGAGAGGTAGCCTCCCTAACAGAGATAACATCACATTAGAGATAGGTAGCCTCCCTAACAGAGATAACATCACAAACGAGACTGGTAGCGTCCCTAACTTAGATAACATTACTTTAGAGAGAGGTAGTTTCCCTAACAGAGATTACATCACATTAGAGAGAGGTAGTTTCCCTAACAGAGATAACATCACATTAGAGACTGGTAGCCTCCCTAACAGAGATAACATCACATTAGAGAGAGGTAGCCTCCCTAACAGAGATAACATCACATTAGAGAGAGGTAGCCTCCCTAACAGAGATAACATCACATTAGATAGAGGTAGCCTCCCTAACAGAGATAACATCACATTAGAGAGAGGTAGTCTCCCTAACAGAGATAACATCACATTAGAGAGAGGTAGTCTCCCTAACAGAGATAACATCACATTAGAGAGAGGTAGTCTCCCTGACAGAGATAACATCAGTTTAGAGAGAGGTAGCCTCCCTAACAGAGATAACATCACATTAGAGAGAGGTAGCCTCCCTAACAGAGATAACATCACATTAGAGAGTTGTAGCCTCCCTTACAGAGATAACATCACATTAGAGAGAGGTAGCCTCCCTAACAGAGATAACATCACATTAGAGATAGGTAGCCTCCCTAACAGAGATAACATCACAAAAGAGACTGGTAGCGTCCCTAACTTAGATAACATTACTTTAGAGAGAGGTAGTTTCCCTAACAGAGATTACATCACATTAGAGAGAGGTAGTTTCCCTAACAGAGATAACATCACATTAGAGACTGGTAGCATCCCTAACAGAGATAACATCACATTAGAGAGAGGTAGCCTCCCTAACAGAGATAACATCACATTAGAGAGAGGTAGCCTCCCTAACAGAGATAACATCACATTAGATAGAGGTAGCCTCCCTAACAGAGATAACATCACATTAGAGAGAGGTAGTCTCCCTAACAGAGATAACATCACATTAGAGAGAGGTAGTCTCCCTGACAGAGATAACATCAGTTTAGAGAGAGGTAGCCTCCCTAACAGAGATAACATCACATTAGAGAGAGGTAGCCTCCCTAACAGAGATAACATCACATTAGAGAGTTGTAGCCTCCCTAACAGAGATAACATCACATTAGAGAGAGGTAGCCTCCCTAACAGAGATAACATCACATTAGAGAGAGGTAGCCTCCCTAATAGAGATAACATCACATTAGAGAGAGGTAGCCTCCCTAACAGAGATAACATCACATTAGAGACTGGTAGACTCTCTAACAGAGATAACATCACATTAGAGAGAGGTAGCCTCCCTAACAGAGATAACATCACATTAGAGAGAGGTAGCCTCCCTAACAGAGATAACATTACATTAGAGACTGGTAGCCGCTGTAACAGAGATAACATCACATTAGAGAGAGGTAGTCTCCCTAACAGAGATAAATTAGAGAGAGGTAGCCTCCCTAACAGAGATAACATCACATTAGAGACTGGTAGCCGCTCTAACAGAGATAACATCACATTAGAGAGAGGTAGCCTCCCTAACAGAGATAACATCACATTAGAGACTGGTAGCCGCTCTAACAGAGATAACATCACATTAGAGAGAGGTAGTTTCCCTAACAGTGATAACATCACATTAGAGAGAGGTAGTCTCCCTAACAGAGGTAACATCACATTAGAGAGGTAGTCTCCCTAACAGAGATAACATCACATTAGAGAGAGGTAGTCTCCCTAACAGAGATAACATCACATTAGAGAGAGGTACTCTCCCTAACAGAGGTAACATCACATTAGAGAGAGGTAGTCTCCCTAACAGAGGTAACATCACATTAGAGAGAGGTAGTCTCCCTAACAGAGATAACATCACATTAGAGAGAGGTAGTCTCCCTAACAGAGGTAAATCACAGCCTCCTCACAGCCTTCCTGTCCTCTCTTTCGCAATTTCGCTCTCTTTTTCTCTGAGTCCTGTCCTCCAGCTGTCTCTTTTTTTTCTATCTGTCGTTTTCTCCAGCTGTGTCTGTCTAACTCTCTCTGTCTCTGTCTCTGTCTCTGTCTCTGTCTCTGTCTCTGTCTCTCTCTCTCTCTCTCTCTCTCTCTCTCTCTCTCTCTCTCTCTCTCTCTCTCTCTCTCTCTCTCTCTCTTTCTTTATTTCTTTCTCTCTCTCTCTCTCTCTCAGAACTCCCTGGCGATGACAAAAGTATATCTATTTCCCCACCACGCTGTCTGACAAATAGCACTGCTTGTTTCAAATGGACCGCAGCAAAAGGACAGCGATAAGAGGCCTGTCAACTAACTGTATTTTTTGTTTAACTGACAATAATTGAGTCTGGTATGAAGAGCTTTGAAACAGTGCTCCTCTCATCTCCTCTCATCTCCTCTCCAGCCCTGAAGAGCATAACATACTTGTTCAGAGAGTGTCTCTCCTCTCCTGACCTGGAGTGGGTGATAAAGCAGGACTTATCAAACCACCACCAGCCTCTCTCCTGCTCTGAGCTCTGAGGTAAAACCACACACTTCTCCCTCAATCCCAACATAATATCTCCTCCCTCTCCGTATTCAGCTGAGAATGCACCACCTGAGAGCGACAAAGATGGAGATGTCTACCAGTCTTTTCCCTCTAAGTGCGTTAGAGGAGTCTTGCCCTTAGTCCTAGCTGCTAATGAGTGCTCCGGCCCCATCGCTCTCTGAAGGACCTCATTAGCACACCACTCATTGGGTATTTTGCACAGCGCTCATCTGGCAGGTCAGTGACACCACCACCCAGCATCTTTGGAGACTCTATACTGTGTATGGAGGCAGAGGAGGAGGAAGGTGACTGATTGGGCTACATTTAAAGAGTGTGTCATATAAATGAATAAAGATGGGATCTCTGTGGTTTGTGTGTGTGTGTGTTGACATCGTAGGAGGCTCTTCCTGTTTGTTGTTTATGTCTTTGTCTCCTTGACGACACTAGCGAAGCTTTCAAGATTCTTGAGGGAGGATGTTTTGGTCTGAGGCGTCCGGTTTCTTAATCATGCACTCTGATGGTACAGTATGTCGTTGTTCTATCAAATCTGAATCATTTCAAATTTGATTGATTCCTAATCGTATTCATTCCAAATCGGATTAATCTGCATCTTGGACATGAGTGTTTTAACAACAGTGGGAGTTTTTGGCAATGATGGAATCATCATAATTCTCAGAATAAAAAATAAGAACAATTTAGAAGAAAAGTATTTGTCAATATGACACAACACAACTCCATGAAAGTAGAAAATGTCCTATGGCAGTATTCGTTTCACTCCCACCTCTAGCCCTCTGGCTGCTCTGAAAAGGCATTTCCCCTATTTTTTAAAACTTAATTGTTCTATGTTTTAACTCATGATACTGCAAAATCAACTTCTAGTCTGGGTTAAAGGAGGATAGGGAATGTACTCATATAAATTGTCAACCATGTGTGTTGAGAATCACAGTAAACACAACAATATTCGTTAAAACACATCCAGTTTTACTTCTCCCACTGTCCTTACTTCATTATATCAATCACACCAGACCCACATCATATCCACAAAAACAATCATCCATTGCCATGAAAACCAATTTGAGTCCATCACCAACTGGAATTAACTCTGGGCTTGACGAGGTAATGAGGAAATAAATCAACTATGTGGGATTTAGTCTTTGTCTAAAGTAATCACTTCCATCCAGGACTGTTCCGGCCATGGCTGAATGTCGAATCATCCTCACTGACTGGCATATGGAAGTGGAAATTATAATCACTGTCTTCAACCAATCAAAGTCTTCAAGTTGAATTTGAACGCTTCATCGAATTTGCATGCATAGCTAGCTGTCAATCTATCTGCTCTCTGGACTGTGGCGGAAAAATTTCAATCAATCAAGGTGGAATGGAGTTCTAATTTCTTCCCGTAACTGACATGCCAATTTCAATCTGCCTACTGAGTACTAAGCTTTACGTTCCCTATGGACCTCCTAGCTTTGCTAAATACGTGTGACACGTCTGAAAGACTCTTGTATAATGTGACAGTGATGTACTGTACTGACCTTTGTTCAGGACAGTCGCCTGAATAAGAAAAAAGGCTAGTCAATGCATACAGTCCTGTACTTGCGACAGGCCTTGTATTATTTTCAACTTTAGGTCACAGTCGTGAATACAGTTTGTTATGGGAGGCTTGCAAATGCATTGCGTCGCCACTACATACAGGAAGCAGAACGACAAGAGCAGCTCTGATATGCTCTGTTTTCAAGATCAGTAGGGGGGGGCTCCAAGGAAAAAAGTTTGGGAACCACTGATCTAGACTGCTGAACAGATGGCCATGCACCCATCAGACAACACCTGTCCTGTCTTCTTCACACATCTACAAGAAGACGAAGGCTTTTAATCCCTTTCGCACATTTTTCAGATGTAAGATATCTTTTCAAAACTCACAACTGATAACAAAACTGAGAACCTTTGATTGTGCATTCATTGGGGTTTCACACATCTTTCACCCCTGAGTCATTCATGCAAAATCTAAGTTTTCCGTGAAATACCATGAGAATATTTAGTTTAGTCACCAATGCATCAGACAATGATAGGCTCACAATTTAGTAATTTTAACTACGTAATATTCCAATAGCAAAAAATACAATATAAACATTTCAAAACCGTTCTTCTTGAAGTGCTGAATAGAGAGAATAATAGATGGTAAATATAATTTTCCATACAGCATTTGACTATAACTTGACATGCACCATTTTTTTGTATAATTTGTATCCAATGGCAGGTTGTGAGCATGTTGAGAAATATGTCAGTCTTCCAGTTTCATTATCCTTATGCAGTACATACGTAGGATAAATCATCAGAAATAGGGGTACTGTAAAGCAGTCGGCTACTGTAAAAACATAGCACGGTGTTGTATGCCGTTTCTGGCCCATGCAACATTGTAGATCGCCTTTTCTACGTGACGTCAACTGATACAGTATCACCTGTCTCTCTGCTTGAAATTCATCAGCTTACAGTATCAATGACATTCAGATAATGAGTGGAATATATTGTTATCTACAACCCAGCTTTTTCACTAGTGCATTGTACACTACACTATAATTCCAAATGGTTAACACATCGAGTGACTCTTTCCACTTTGTCCTATTGAAGCACACTGGCTGATAGAGAATATTGATGAAGTATTTAAAGCCACATCCAAATATGACTTGCTTTGACCTTTTAGTAAAAAGCATGAGCTGGCACACACCCAGAGAAAATTATTTGCACACTCTATATATATGAACTCCCAGTAATTTATTGGGTAAAACACCAACATACATTTATGTGAAATTGATACATTTATGAGGTAAAAATATAGAAATGTACAGTGTTCAGCAGTTGTCAAAGTGTACACGTTAACGAGGCACTATAACATTTTGGTTCAGTAGTTATAAGTTGTGAGCAGTTTGATTAAGTGATAGTTAATTGTATTGTTAACAAATGATAAGAAAATCACATCAAAAGTAAAGTGGATATTGCATTTTAAAAAGCAGATACTTTGATTGAATATGTATCCAAATTGAAAGAGTGTTTTGATGCAGTTAACAAATGACTTAGTGAATGTGTTTATTGTAAATAAAATAAAAGTTAATTGAAAATGTGCTGAGTTTTGAAACACAAGCCATATTGATGATCCGTTTAGATTTTGGTGAAAATGTAGCACATACTAGTGAAAATTACACCAAAGGTTTCTAAACAAAACTGTAATTGTGAGTTGAAACAGAAATCCAACAGCAGAAGGCAACTCGGGATTCGCAGTGAGAACAGACAAACAGTGTGTATATGTGTTTGTGTGTGTGTGCGTCTGTGTGTGTGTGTGTGCGTCTGTGTGTGTGTGTGTGTGTGTTTGAATGTGTGTGTGTGTGTGTGTGTGTGTGTGTTTGAATGTGTGTGTGTGTGTGTGTGTGTGTGTGTGGTGTGTGTGCGTGTGTGTGTGTGTGTGTGTGTGTGTGTGTGTGTGTGTGTGTTTGAATGTGTGTGTGTGTGTGTGTGTGTGTGTGTGTGTGGGTGTGTGTGTGTGTGTGTGTGTGTGTGTGTGTGTGGGTGTGTGTGTACATCAGTGTCTCTGAGGAAAGCTATTCTACAGTCTTCTACAGTCTAACCATAACCCTTCTCTCTATCTCTCTCTCTCTCTCTCACACACACACACACACACACACACGTTGTACAAGACAGATTTAGCCGAAATGTCATTTGTTCTTTGTGCTCTGTGTAAAGGCTATAGAGGAAGGCATGCGTGAACTCCTTTGAGGTGTTGTGGTGAACCCTAGCAGACAGATGTGAATCTTCCAGCTGGTCTAAAGCTAAGCAAAGCCCCTTTGACCTCTGCTATATTCCCCAGAGAAACCACAACAACACACTGCCTGTAATTAAATTCTAATCACACACACACACACACACTCACACACACTGTAATTAACTAGCCGAACAGACGGCAGCTTATTCAACATCAGCCCTGACAACTAGATCACGACTCAGGGTTTGGTTCTGACTAACTCAGGAAATGTTGTTGTTGGTCTTGGTTCAATAGCGTGACTCAGTGGTCTGTTCTTGCCTTTAGCCACGGCCCAGTAGAAATCAACTGTTTCCCTCCATTTAGGAGACTAATGCCCAGAGACCTGAGAGGGCAGGCTTGGGTGAAGCTAATCACTGATCTCTACTCAGCTCAATATTGCCCTTGTTCGTTTCTGTACATTAGCGGGACGTTAAATTATATCGAACAAGAACGGAGAGATAGACAGAGAGAGTAATAAAGACCCTTTGAAAGAGAGAGAAAGGGGAGGGTGAAAGAAGACAGAGGAAGAAAGGGATGACAAAAAAGAAAGAAAGAAACGTACGACAATAGAACTACTGTAACCAGACGTAGTTTGCTTGTGTATATTTTCGCAAGTTAGCCCAAGAGATCTGTTTATATTCTACGTGCTAAGATCCCAATCTGGAAATGTGTTTGTTCTGCGGCGGAAAAATATCAGACAACCCACTGTTACAAAACACAAATGTAACCGCAGAAATCTGGGATGCTAAACCATACACCATGCTGCCTCACAAACATACAGTTGGGGATGGAAGCAGATGGAGTATTGTCTGGGATGTTGGGAGAGAGAGACTAAAAACTAAAAAAGAATCCCAGATATATAATGTAGCAGCGATTCTCATAACTCATGTTTCATTGGGGAACTCTAAATAGAGAGAGAGAGAGAGAGAGAGAGAGAGAGAGAGAGAGAGAGAGAGAGAGAGAGAGAGAGAGAGAGAGAGAGAGAGACTGGACAGTCCTACCCCCAGGGACCACAACACACTGAGACACAAAAAAGGAGCAAAGATGGAAACTGCTAATTTTTTGTAAACAATAAAGGATCTTTCTCTCATTAGAAAACAGAAAAAACAAAGCAGAAAATCTTCCCAGATGGATCAGAATAGGGTGAAATAGAAATGTCCCTCTCTCCATTCCTCTGCAGTTGGTTGGCCGAGCCAAACCGTGACACCTCTCGGTGAGGAAGAGAGATGTTGATTTATTGGAGCATCACCCAATGCTGGCCTGGGTCCACTCCAAGCCTCCAACTGTTCCTCCAGCCCAACAGAGAACTGGGTTTATGGGCAGGCAACAGACCAGACGTCAGCCAAACCCAGGTATAAATCTTTACTGTGTAAATCTGCAGAGCCGCACATATTAAATCAATGACATGTTCCTCATCTTATGTAATTAATATGATGAACATGGATTCAGGAAGTATTGACAGTTTGAAAATAGACTGTATGAATCTCCCAGTGTATAATAATTGATATAACTTATCCTATTGGCTCTACTGTACACTGCTGCTGCCGCCCAAAAAGACTGCTGCTGCCACCCAAAAAGACTGCTGCTGCCGCCCAAAAAGACTGCTGCTACCACCCAAAAAGACTGCTGC
>NW_028164034.1:0-69527 GCF_964263955.1 Coregonus lavaretus
ATTTAGTAACTTAGCTAACGTAGATCTGTAGATTTAGTGACTTAGCTAATGTACTATACATCTGTAGATTTAGTGACTTAGCTAACGTAGATCTGTAGATTTAGTGACTTAGCTAATGTACTATAAATCTGTAGATTTAGTGACTTAGCTAACATAGATCTGTACATTTAGCTAACGTGATGCAGAAAAACAGAATGGGAATTTTCTTTTACATTTCAAATCTCTGACATGCACTCGACAGCGACATGGTTTCCCCTGAGAGAAATAACATCTGTCAGACAGTAGCTGATAAGAGCGTCTGCTAAATGACGTAAATGTAAATGTAAATGTAGCGGTGCCTCTGCCAGGTGAGTGTATCAGATAGTAGCGGTGCCTCTGCCAGGTGAGTGTATCAGATAGTAGCGGTGCCTCTGCCAGGTGAGTGTATCAGATAGTAGCGGTGCCTCTGCCAGGTGAGTGTATCAGATAGTAGTGGTGCCTCTGCCAGGTGAGTGTATCAGATAGTAGCGGTGCCTCTGCCAGGTGAGTGTATCAGATAGTAGCGGTGCCTCTGCCAGGTGAGTGTATCAGATAGTAGCGGTGCCTCTGCCAGGTGAGTGTATCAGATAGTAGCGGTGCCTCTGCCAGGTGAGTGTATCAGATAGTAGCGGTGCCTCTGCCAGGTGAGTGTATCAGATAGTAGCGGTGCCTCTGCCAGGTGAGTGTATCAGATAGTAGCGGTGCCTCTGCCAGGTGAGTGTATGCGTTTCTCACCCTGTACGTGTCCATGTGTTTTCGGGTGTGTTTCAGGTGTACACAGCGTCGGGCCCCAATGGAACCACAGGGAAAACCTTTAAAGTTCACCTCCAGCTCTGGGATACAGCTGGACAGGAGAGGTACTGGAACTGCATTGGAAAGCATTGCATATAGCTCACAAAGTGTTACAAATGTGCTTTATAATGCATTATAAAGAGAGAGGGTAGTCATGGGAATAGCTATTTTACCTAAGCTTTGCTTAGCATGAAATCATAGACAAACCACTGCTGCCATTCAGTTTGTAGCTTGATGTTTTGTTTAACTACACTATCTCAAGCTCTCACGACGTGAGATTCTCTCAAGGTATCACTCCCCCTCCCCCTACCTTGTGAGAATGATGCTTGATGTAGTTCTACAAGGCCTTAACAAGCCATAACGATCAGGCGTCTCCACAGCGTCTTCACAGAATCTGGCTGTGATGCTGGAGGGTCTGACACCTCCGTACGTACGAGAGAGAAACTGACGTGTCTTGTTCATCTAAAAAAAAAAGCCTCAACGAGAGACAGACTGAGGCTGTGTCCCTAACGGGACCATATTCCCTATGTTGTCCAGAGCCTGGATAAAAGTTGTGCACTACATAGGGAATAGAGTGAAAGCTTCTTGAGAGTCAACCGCTCTACGTTCAAACCAGTTTTCATTTTGGCACTCTTTAAAAAAAAAAATAGTTTAGTGTAGTCTTAGTCATTTTTACTGAAATAAAGTCACATTTTTGTCATTTGAATAATGATTGTCTAGTTATTGTCAAAATGATTAAAACAACGGGCCATTATTATTTGAAAATTATTACTATTTTTAAAACAAGCCATATAAAGTTGGTTGCAATTTCAGTTTAATCCACCAGAAAAGACAGAACAAATAATACAACAAATATTGTGGTTAAACTGAAATATACTAATTGATTAAAAAAACATAATTTTTCCATAACATTTTAATAAAAGGTATAATCTTTGTAAATGATATCATAAATAGGACTGGTGGAGTAATGTCATACATGCAGCGAACAAAAACATATGGATATGTCTGCTCTACCCAAAATTACAACCAAATAATTGCAGCATTACCGCGAAAATGCAAGAGGAAAGTGGAAGGAGGAGAAAGTAAGGAACTTGTCTGTCGGCCCTGCATTAAAGAACATAATTGGTTAAAGAAAATTGTGATAAATAAAAAATAATACCAGTCAAAAGTTTTGACACACCTACTCATTCAAGGGTTTTTCTTTATTTTTACTATTTTCTACATTGTAGAATAATAGTGAAGACATCAAAACTATGAAATAACACATATGGAATCATGTAGTAACCAAAAAAGTGTTAAACAAATCAAAATATATTTTATATTTGTGATTCTTAAAATAGCCACCCTTTGCCTTGATGACAGCTTTGCACACTCTTGGCATTCTCTGAACCAGCTTCACCTGGAATGCTTTTCCAACAGTCTTGAAGGAGTTCCCACATATGCTGAGCACTTGTTGGCTGCTTTTCCTTCACTCTGCCGTCCGACTCATCCCAAACCATCTCAGTTGGGTTGAGGTCGGGGGATTGTGGAGGCCAGGTCATCTGATGCAGCACTCCATTACCCTCCTTCTTGGTAAAATAGCCCTTACACAGCCTGGAGGTGTGTTGGGTCATTGTCCTGTTGAAAAACAAATGATAGTCACACTAAGCCCAAACCAGATGTGATGGCGTATCGCTGGAGAATGCTGTGGTAGCCATGCTGGTTAAGCGTGCCTTGAATTCTAAATAAATCACAGACAGTGTCACCAGCAAAGCACCCCCACACCATATCACCACCTCCTCCATGCTTTATGGTGGGAACTACACATGCAGAGATTATCCGTTCACCCACACCGTGTCTCACAAAGACATGGCCGTTTGAACCAAAAATCTCAAATTTGTATTCCAGACCAAAGGACACATTTCCACCGGTCTAATGTCCATTGCTCGTGTTTCTTGGCCCAAGCAGGTCTCTTCTTCTTATTGGTGTCCTTTAGTAGTGGTTTCTTTGCAGCAATTCGACCACGAAGGCCTGATTCACACAGTCCCCTCTGAACAGTTGATGTTGAGATGTGTCTGTTACTTGAACACTGTGAAGCATTTATTTGGGCTGCAATTTCTGAGGCTGTTAACTCTAATGAACTTATCGTCTGCAGCAGAGGTAACTCTGGGTCTTCCATTCCTGTGGCGGTCCTCATGAGAGCCAGTTTCACCATAGCGCTTGATGGTTTTTGCGACTGCACTTGAAGGAACTTTAAAAGTTCTTGAAATGTTCCGTATTGACTGACCTTCATGTCTTAAAGTAATGATGGACTGAGTTTCTCTTTGCTTATTTGAGCTGTTCTTGCCATAATATGGACTTACTCTTTTACCAAATAGGGCTATCTTCTGTATACCCTCCCTACCTTGTCACAACACAACTGATTGGCTCAAAGGCATGAAGAAGGAAATAAATTCCACAAAATAACTTTTAAGAAGGCACACCTGTTAATTGAAATGCTGTCACGACTTCCGCCGAGGCTGCCTCCCCTCATTGTTCGGGCAGGTTTCGGCGTTCGTCGTCACCGGCTTACTAGCTGCTGCCGATCCATTTATCATCACTCCACTAGTCTTGTCTAATTAATCACACACACCTGGTCCTTATCCCCAATTAGTCATTGTATAAGTGTTCCCTCTGCTTCCTTGTCTGTGTGGGTGATTGTTTGTAGTGAGCTGTGTGTGGCTCGGTTGAGCTGCCCTTACCTTATTGTTGCCAGGGTAGATATTTCCCCTGTGCCTGAGTTTTGTTGTCTCAATTGTGCTTTCACTGTTTATCGACGGAATAAACTTTTTGGATGCATATTACTCTCCTGCGCCTGAATGCATTACAAATGCATTCCAGGTGACTACCTCATGAAGCTGGTTGAGAGAATGCCAAGAGTGTGCAAAGCTGTCATCAATGCAAAGGGTGGCTACTTTGAAGAATCTCAAATATAAAATATATTTTGATTTGTTTAACACTTTTTTGGTTACTAAATGATTCCATATGTGTTATTTCATAGCTTTGATGTCTTCACTATTATTCTACAATGTAGAAAATAGTAAAAATAAAGAAAACCCTTGAATGAGTAGGTGTGCCCAAACGTTTGACTGGTACTGTATATATATATTTACCCAAAAATATATGTGGGATTGGAAATTATGCAGACAATTACATTGATGGAAGCTACAAACTATCTGCAATATTAAAGTTGATCTACCCCCCAAAACAACAAAAATATATAGGAAAATGCATATGCATCGGCTCTAATATGTGTAAGAGTGTTCTACATGCAACGTATTAAATGTTTTGAATAAATCGTCACCTTAGAAAGCGTTCATTTCGTTGTTTTGGCTTTGACACAACATCCACAACGACCATGTTTCCCACTCAGTTTCAACCTGTTGTTGAACTTCTTTCTCCAAATTGATGTAAAAAATGTTTTGCCTAATGGTGAGTTTTAAAAAGCATTATGTTTTGATGATTAGTGTTTCGTGTGATTTTCGATTGCATTTGCATTGACGTCAGAGTGGTTAGAGGGACAGTAGAGCCCTGAGTACCAGGCCATTAGGACCTGATGGTTAGAGGGACAGTAGAGCCCTGAGTACCAGGCCATTAGGACCTGATGGTTAGAGGGACAGTAGAGCCCTGAGTACCAGGCCATTAGGACCTGATGGTTAGAGGGACAGTAGAGCCCTGAGTACCAGGCCATTAGGACCTGATGGTTAGAGGGACAGTAGAGCCCTGAGTACCAGGCCATTAGGACCTGATGGTCAGAGGGACAATAGAGCCCTGAGTAGCAGGCCATTAGGACCTGATGGTTAGAGGGACAATAGAGCCCTGAGTACCAGGCCATTAGGACCTGATGGTTAGAGGGACAGTAGAGCCCTGAGTACCAGGCCATTAGGACCTGATGGTTAGAGGGACAGTAGAGCCCTGAGTAGCAGGCCATTAGGACCTGATGGTTAGAGGGACAGTAGAGCCCTGAGTACCAGGCCATTAGGACCTGATGGTTAGAGGGACAGTAGAGCCCTGAGTACCAGGCCATTAGGACCTGATGGTTAGAGGGACAGTAGAGCCCTGAGTAGCAGGCCATTAGGACCTGATGGTTAGAGGGACAGTAGAGCCCTGAGTACCAGGCCATTAGGACCTGATGGTTAGAGGGACAGTAGAGCCCTGAGTACCAGGCCATTAGGACCTGATGGTTAGAGGGACAGTAGAGCCCTGAGTACCAGGCCATTAGGACCTGATGGTTAGAGGGACAGTAGAGCCCTGAGTAGCAGGCCATTAGCGACCTGATGAGCGTTAGCGAGTTGGGTGCTACCAACGCATGTCCAGAGTGCATAAAAGGAGATTACCGTGACTCAACGGTCATGTGGAATTTTGACTGCGGTCACGACTCATGACGGGTGGTGTGGCGGTAATATGGTCACCGCAATGGTCCTCTGTGCTCCAGTCCAAGTCCGAGTCACCAATTGTCGAGTCACGAGTCCCTATGGCTGAAGTCCGAGTCCCAGTGCTCCAGTCCGAGTCACTGAGTCCAAATAAAGTTATTAACCAGTCAGATATAGTGTAGTGGTAAGAGGAGTTATTAACCAGTCAGATATAGTGGTAAGAGGAGTTATTAATCAGTCAGATATAGTGTAGTGGTGAGAGGAGTTATTAACCAGTCAGATATAGTGGTAAGAGGAGTTATTAATCAGTCAGATATAGTGTAGTGGTAAGAGGAGTTATTAACCCAGTCAGATATAGTGTAGTGGTAAGAGGAGTTATTAACCCAGTCAGATATAGTGTAGTGGTAAGGGGAGTTATTAACCCAGTCAGATATAGTGTAGTGGTAAGAGGAGTTATTAACCCAGTCAGATATAGTGTAGTGGTAAGAGGAGTTATTAACCAGTCAGATATAGTGTAATGGTAAGAGGAGTTATTAACCAGTCAGATATAGTGTAGTGGTAAGAGGAGTTATTAACCCAGTCAGATATAGTGTAATGGTAAGAGGAGTTATTAACCAGTCAGATATAGTGTAGTGGTAAGAGGAGTTATTAACCAGTCAGATATAGTGTAGTGGTAAGAGGAGTTATTAAACCAGTCAGATATAGTGTAGTGGTAAGAGGAGTTATTAACCCAGTCAGATATAGTGTAGTGGTAAGAGGAGTTATTAACCAGTCAGATATAGTGTAGTGGTAAGAGGAGTTATTAACCCAGTCAGATATAGTGTAGTGGTAAGAGGAGTTATTAACCAGTCAGATATAGTGTAGTGGTAAGAGGAGTTATTAACCCAGTCAGATATAGTGTAGCGGTAAGAGGAGTTATTAACCCAGTCAGATATAGTGTAGTGGTAAGAGGAGTTATTAACCCAGTCAGATATAGTGTAGTGGTAAGAGGAGTTATTAACCAGTCAGATATAGTGTAGTGGTAAGAGGAGTTATTAACCAGTCAGATATAGTGTAGTGGTAAGAGGAGTTATTAACCCAGTCAGATATAGTGTAGTGGTAAGAGGAGTTATTAACCCAGTCAGATATAGTGTAGTGGTAAGAGGAGTTATTAACCCAGTCAGATATAGTGTAGTGGTAAGAGGAGTTATTAACCCAGTCAGATATAGTGTAGTGGTAAGAGGAGTTATTAACCCAGTCAGATATAGTGTAGTGGTAAGAGGAGTTATTAACCAGTCAGATATAGTGGTAAGAGGAGTTATTAACCCAGTCAGATATAGTGTAGTGGTAAGAGGAGTTATTAACCCAGTCAGATATAGTGGTAAGAGGAGTTATTAACCCAGTCAGATATAGTGTAGTGGTAAGAGGAGTTATTAACCCAGTCAGATATAGTGGTAAGAGGAGTTATTAACCCAGTCATATATAGTGTAGTGGTAAGAGGAGTTATTAACCAGTCAGATATAGTGTAGTGGTAAGAGGAGTTATTAACCAGTCAGATATAGTGTAGTGGTAAGAGGAGTTATTAACCCAGTCAGATATAGTGTAGTGGTAAGAGGAGTTATTAACCAGTCAGATATAGTGTAGTGGTAAGAGGAGTTATTAACCCAGTCAGATATAGTGTAGTGGTAAGGGGAGTTATTAACCAGTCAGATATAGTGTAGTGGTAAGAGGAGTTATTAACCAGTCAGATATAGTGTAGTGGTAAGAGGAGTTATTAACCCAGTCAGATATAGTGTAGTGGTAAGAGGAGTTATTAACCCAGTCAGATATAGTGTAGTGGTAAGAGGAGTTATTAACCCAGTCAGATATAGTGTAGTGGTAAGAGGAGTTATTAACCCAGTCAGATATAGTGTAGTGGTAAGAGGAGTTATTAACCCAGTCAGATATAGTGTAGTGGTAAGAGGAGTTATTAACCAGTCAGATATAGTGGTAAGAGGAGTTATTAACCCAGTCAGATATAGTGTAGTGGTAAGAGGAGTTATTAACCCAGTCAGATATAGTGGTAAGAGGAGTTATTAACCCAGTCAGATATAGTGTAGTGGTAAGAGGAGTTATTAACCCAGTCAGATATAGTGGTAAGAGGAGTTATTAACCCAGTCATATATAGTGTAGTGGTAAGAGGAGTTATTAACCAGTCAGATATAGTGTAGTGGTAAGAGGAGTTATTAACCAGTCAGATATAGTGTAGTGGTAAGAGGAGTTATTAACCCAGTCAGATATAGTGTAGTGGTAAGAGGAGTTATTAACCAGTCAGATATAGTGTAGTGGTAAGAGGAGTTATTAACCCAGTCAGATATAGTGTAGTGGTAAGGGGAGTTATTAACCCAGTCAGATATAGTGTAGTGGTAAGAGGGGTTATTAACCCAGTCAGATATAGTGTAGTGGTAAGAGGAGTTATTAACCAGTCAGATATAGTGTAGTGGTGAGAGGAGTTATTAACCCAGTCAGATATAGTGTAGTGGTAAGAGGAGTTATTAACCCAGTCAGATATAGTGTAGTGGTAAGAGGAGTTATTAACCCAGTCAGATATAGTGTAGTGGTAAGAGGAGTTATTAACCCAGTCAGATATAGTGTAGTGGTAAGAGGAGTTATTAACCAGTCAGATATAGTGTAGTGGTAAGAGGAGTTATTAACCAGTCAGATATAGTGTAGTGGTAAGAGGAGTTATTAACCCAGTCAGATATAGTGTAGTGGTAAGAGGAGTTATTAACCCAGTCAGATATAGTGTAGTGGTAAGAGGAGTTATTAACCCAGTCAGATATAGTGTAGTGGTAAGAGGAGTTATTAACCCAGTCAGATATAGTGTAGTGGTAAGAGGAGTTATTAACCCAGTCAGATATAGTGTAGTGGTAAGAGGAGTTATTAACCAGTCAGATATAGTGTAGTGGTAAGAGGAGTTATTAACCCAGTCAGATATAGTGTAGTGGTAAGAGGAGTTATTAACCCAGTCAGATATAGTGTAGTGGTAAGAGGAGTTATTAACCAGTCAGATATAGTGTAGTGGTAAGAGGAGTTATTAACCAGTCAGATATAGTGTAGTGGTAAGAGGAGTTATTAACCCAGTCAGATATAGTGTAGTGGTAAGAGGAGTTATTAACCCAGTCAGATATAGTGTAGTGGTAAGAGGAGTTATTAACCAGTCAGATATAGTGTAGTGGTATGAGGAGTTATTAACCCAGTCAGATATAGTGTAGTGGTAAGAGGAGTTATTAACCAGTCAGATATAGTGTAGTGGTAAGAGGAGTTATTAACCAGTCAGATATAGTGTAGTGGTAAGAGGAGTTATTAACCCAGTCAGATATAGTGTAGTGGTAAGAGGAGTTATTAACCCAGTCAGATATAGTGTAGTGGTAAGAGGAGTTATTAACCAGTCAGATATAGTGTAGTGGTAAGAGGAGTTATTAGCCCAGTCAGATATAGTGTAGTGGTAAGAGGAGTTATTAACCCAGTCAGATATAGTGTAGTGGTAAGAGGAGTTATTAACCCAGTCAGATATAGTGTAGTGGTAAGAGGAGTTATTAACCCAGTCAGATATAGTGTAGTGGTAAGAGGAGTTATTAACCAGTCAGATATAGTGTAGTGGTAAGAGGAGTTATTAACCCAGTCAGATATAGTGTAGTGGTAAGAGGAGTTATTAACCCAGTCAGATATAGTGTAGTGGTAAGAGGAGTTATTAACCCAGTCAGATATAGTGTAGTGGTATGAGGAGTTATTAACCAGTCAGATATAGTGTAGTGGTAAGAGGAGTTATTAACCCAGTCAGATATAGTGTAATGGTAAGAGGAGTTATTAACCAGTCAGATATAGTGTAGTGGTAAGAGGAGTTATTAACCCAGTCAGATATAGTGTAGTGGTAAGAGGAGTTATTAACCCAGTCAGATATAGTGTAGTGGTAAGAGGAGTTATTAACCCAGTCAGATATAGTGTAGTGGTAAGAGGAGTTATTAACCAGTCAGATATAGTGTAGTGGTAAGAGGAGTTATTAACCCAGTCAGATATAGTGTAGTGGTAAGAGGAGTTATTAACCCAGTCAGATATAGTGTAGTGGTAAGAGGAGTTATTAACCAGTCAGATATAGTGTAGTGGTAAGGGGAGTTATTAACCCAGTCAGATATAGTGTAGTGGTAAGAGGAGTTATTAACCCAGTCAGATATAGTGTAGTGGTAAGAGGAGTTATTAACCCAGTGTCACGGTCGTTGAAGGACGGGTCAGGCCAAGGAGCAGCGTGAATTGCATACATGTTTATTCACCGATAAACACACGAACAAAAACAACAAACCAACGAAACGTGAAGTCCTCAGGCTAAACTCTAACACGGAACAAGATCCCACAACTAATGACAGGCTGCCTAAGTATGAGCCCCAATCAGAGACAACGAACGACAGCTGCCTCTGATTGGGAATCACACCTGGCCAAACATAGACATACACAACCTAGAATGCAACATAGAAATACTAACATAGAATATCCACACCCTGACTCAACATACAAGTGTCCCATGAGTCAGGGTGTGACAACCAGTCAGATATAGTGTAGATCCTGGATATGAAATGCAGTCAGGAAAGTGGGAGGGTTGAACAAGATTACAAATTCAAAAGACAGACTACTTTTCTATACTCAAGTGGGAGAAAAACATAGCTAGACTGTTGTTTTACTATTAAACTCAATGCTGCTATTGTTTTTAATTTCGTAAAGCAGCTTGTGTTTCTTAACCAGGCAAAGGGTAGCTAACCAGAAGGCTGGTGGTCACTGGTTAGCTACGGGGAAGCAAGAGAGTCGCCAGCGCGATGTGTATAATCGTAGGCGGAGCCGGAGCGGAGCCTGTCTGCCTGTCTGCCCACACTCATCGCTTGCTCCCCCGCAGCTCACCAGCTGATGTAGGCTGTGTGTGCAGGGTGTGGCGTCCACTGCTGAACAGAACGGCGCATCTGTGCTGCTAATATTAATTGTGCTTGTCACTGAAAAGCTCTCAATCTCTCCAAAAACTCTTGTCCAGTAAACTTGTAGTCAGATTTTAGTCAGAGATAATTTTGTCTCGTCTCGTTTTAGTCAACTGAAATGAAAAATAATTTTCGATTAGTTCCAGTTTTGTTTAGTCAGTTGTAGTCTCATCAATTGCCACTGAAAAATAGGTGTTTGACAAATATTTTAGTCAGTATTTTTGACGCAATGAACAATGGCTCAAACTCCTTGAGCCTCTTCTCAGACAACTGATGGTTGAAGAGTAGATTAGCCTACATCCTTATTCCCTATATAGTCCACTACTTTTGACCAGGGCCCACATTGACAGAGATATATTCAGTATATGTGACCCATGCGGGAATCGAACCCAAAACTGATGTTGCCATCACCATTCTCAAACCTTCTCTGAGCCAGTCCTCGGCTGATTGGTGTCAGACGTTTCCCCGGCCCTAGCTAACAAACCTTGTTAAAATAATAGGATTGTAAACTGGAGACCTGGGGCAGAATTGTGTCACCATCCCGGTTCTAAATTGGAACGCCATTTGTAAAGGTCTGTTGTTGACCCCCCAGGTCCAGGAGTCTAACCACAGCATTCTATTTGTAAAGGTCTGTTGTTGTCCCCCCCCAGGTCCAGGAGTCTAACCACAGCATTCTATTTGTAAAGGTCTGTTGTTGACCCCCCCAGGTCCAGGAGTCTAACCACAGCCTTCTATTTGTAAAGGTCTGTTGTTGACCCCCCAGGTCCAGGAGTCTAACCACAGCATTCTATTTGTAAAGGTCTGTTGTTGCCCCCCCCCAGGTCCAGGAGTCTAACCACAGCATTCTATTTGTAAAGGTCTGTTGTTGACCCCCCCAGGTCCAGGAGTCTAACCACAGCATTCTATTTGTAAAGGTCTGTTGTTGACCCCCCCCAGGTCCAGGAGTCTAACCACAGCATTCTATTTGTAAACGTCTGTTGTTGACCCCCCAGGTCCAGGAGTCTAACCACAGCATTCTATTTGTAAACGTCTGTTGTTGACCCCCCCCAGGTCCAGGAGTCTAACCACAGCCTTCTATTTGTAAAGGTCTGTTGTTGACCCCCCAGGTCCAGGAGTCTAACCACAGCATTCTATTTGTAAAGGTCTGTTGTTGACCCCCCCCAGGTCCAGGAGTCTAACCACAGCATTCTATTTGTAAAGGTCTGTTGTTGACCCCCCAGGTCCAGGAGTCTAACCACAGCCTTCTATTTGTATACGTCTGTTGTTGACCCCCCCAGGTCCAGGAGTCTAACCACAGCCTTCTATTTGTAAAGGTCTGTTGTTGTCCCCCCCCAGGTTCAGGAGTCTAACCACAGCATTCTATTTGTAAAGGTCTGTTGTTGACCCCCCCCAGGTCCAGGAGTCTAACCACAGCATTGTATTTGTAAAGGTCTGTTGTTGACCCCCCAGGTCCAGGAGTCTAACCACAGCATTCTATTTGTAAAGGTCTGTTGTTGACCCCCCCCAGGTCCAGGAGTCTAACCACAGCATTCTATTTGTAAAGGTCTGTTGTTGACCCCCCCAGGTCCAGGAGTCTAACCACAGCCTTCTATTTGTAAAGGTCTGTTGTTGACCCCCCAGGTCCAGGAGTCTAACCACAGCATTCTATTTGTAAAGGTCTGTTGTTGCCCCCCCCCAGGTCCAGGAGTCTAACCACAGCATTCTATTTGTAAAGGCCTGTTGTTGACCCCCCCAGGTCCAGGAGTCTAACCACAGCATTCTATTTGTAAAGGTCTGTTGTTGACCCCCCCCAGGTCCAGGAGTCTAACCACAGCATTCTATTTGTAAACGTCTGTTGTTGACCCCCCAGGTCCAGGAGTCTAACCACAGCATTCTATTTGTAAAGGTCTGTTGTTGACCCCCCAGGTCCAGGAGTCTAACCACAGCATTCTATTTGTAAAGGTCTGTTGTTGACCCCCCAGGTCCAGGAGTCTAACCACAGCATTCTATTTGTAAACGTCTGTTGTTGACCCCCCAGGTCCAGGAGTCTAACCACAGCATTCTATTTGTAAAGGTCTGTTGTTGACCCCCCAGGTCCAGGAGTCTAACCACAGCATTCTATTTGTAAACGTCTGTTGTTGCCCCCCCCAGGTCCAGGAGTCTAACCACAGCATTCTATTTGTAAAGGTCTGTTGTTGACCCCCCCAGGTCCAGGAGTCTAACCACAGCATTCTATTTGTAAACGTCTGTTGTTGACCCCCCAGGTCCAGGAGTCTAACCACAGCATTCTATTTGTAAAGGTCTGTTGTTGACCCCCCAGGTCCAGGAGTCTAACCACAGCCTTCTATTTGTAAAGGTCTGTTGTTGACCCCCCAGGTCCAGGAGTCTAACCACAGCATTCTATCTGTAAACGTCTGTTGTTGACCCCCCAGGTCCAGGAGTCTAACCACAGCATTCTATTTGTAAACGTCTGTTGTTGACCCCCCAGGTCCAGGAGTCTAACCACAGCCTTCTATTTGTAAAGGTCTGTTGTTGACCCCCCAGGTCCAGGAGTCTAACCACAGCATTCTATCTGTAAACGTCTGTTGTTGTCCCCTCCCAGGTTCAGGAGTCTAACCACAGCCTTCTTCAGAGATGCTATGGGCTTCCTTCTCATGTTTGACCTCACCAGCCAACAGAGCTTTCTCAACGTCCGCAACTGGATGAGTAAGTTGTGGTCTAGGTACACACACACACACACACACACACTCACTCTTGAGATAATATATGCCATTTAGCAGACACTTTTTTCCAAAGCAACTCATGTGTGCATACATTGTTCTCATGGGTGTCCCCAACGGGAATCAAACCCATTACCATTGGCGATGCAAGCGCCATGCTCTACCAACTGAGCTACACAGGACCACTTTACAAGAAACTTATCTTCTAAACACCAGCATGCTTCAACCTGAATGGTACAGAACATGGCCAGGCCAAGGTTGGGGATTCAGTCAATTCACTTATTCAATTGAATAGAAATACAAAGTTTCCCCCCTTACCTTTACTTAACCAGTCAGTTAATAACACATTCTTATTGACAGTGACATCCTGGCATTTGAAAGGAAGACAGTTTCATTAAGGAGGTATTGGAAGAGCAGACAGCTCCTCAGTGATCAATATGAATCAATCCTCTAATCATCCTCAGATCTAGGCCTGGATTGAGGGCACAGGAAGTAGGCGAAGGTTAGTAGTAAACTGTTTTCTGGAGAAGGGAAAACGCAGACCTGAGTTAGCGAGGCCCAGTCCAGCGTTGGCGAGGCCCAGTCCAGCGTTGGCGAGACCCAGTCCAGAGTTAGCAAGGCCCAGTCCAGAGTTGGCGAGGCCCAGTCCAGAGTTAGCGAGGCCCAGTCCAGAGTTAGCGAGGCCCAGTCCAGCGTTGGCGAGGCCCAGTCCAGCGTTGGCGAGGCCCAGTCCAGCGTTGGCGAGACCCAGTCCAGAGTTAGCAAGGCCCAGTCCAGAGTTGGCGAGGCCCAGTCCAGCGTTGGCGAGGCCCAGTCCAGCGTTGGCGAGACCCAGTCCAGAGTTAGCGAGGCCCAGTCCAGAGTTGGCGAGGCCCAGTCCAGCATTGGCGAGGCCCAGTCCATCGTTGGCGAGACCCAGTCCAGAGTTAGCGAGGCCCAGTCCAGCGTTGGCGAGGCCCAGTCCAGCGTTGGCGAGACCCAGTCCAGAGTTAGCAAGGCCCAGTCCAGAGTTGGCGAGGCCCAGTCCAGCGTTGGCGAGGCCCAGTCCAGCGTTGGCGAGACCCAGTCCAGAGTTAGCGAGGCCCAGTCCAGAGTTGGCGAGGCCCAGTCCAGCATTGGCGAGGCCCAGTCCATCGTTGGCGAGACCCAGTCCAGAGTTAGCGAGGCCCAGTCCAGAGTTGCCGAGGCCCAGTCCAGCGTCCAGTCCAGCGTTGGCGAGGCCCAGTCCAGCGTTGGCGAGGCCCAGTCCAGCGTTGGCGAGGCCCAGTCCAGCATTGGCGAGGCCCAGTCCAGAGTTGGCGAGGCCCAGTCCAGCGTTGGCGAGACCCAGTCCAGCGTTGGCGAGGCCAGGTCCAGTGGTTCAAAACATAAAAAAAAAAAAAGTTATCCTCACCCTGTATTACTCTTGATACAATACTTGTATTAATTAGCCAATGTTTTGACAGCAAGCTGCCTTCATCAGGATTTCAGAGTATTAGTATTCAGCTGTGGCATTCTGTACTCTAATCACCCTGATTTAATGTAAACCAATCAGGGTTTAGGCCTGGGCATAGCACTATTACAGAAACCACTTTAGTTGTTAATTATCTTGTCAACGCTTTAGACACTAAAAGGAAATGTGCTGTTTTGTTTGTGGACCTGTCAAAAGCTTTTCATTCTGTTGATCGTGCTATTTTATTGAATAAGTTGTCCTCGACAGGCCTAGACACATAGTTGACAGGCTACAGAAAACGGCTACAATAATGCAAAGGAGATCGGAATGAAATTAACTAAACATCTGGGAAAGTGAGAGAGTGGGGCCTTCCTCACGTTTCACTGAAACACTCAAATATAACTCTCCCAACTTCCACTTTAGAAATTATAATTGTTGTAAACTACAGCGGTTCAATGTTTTCTAGGAATAGACTCTAACTTAGTTTATTCAGCTAGCTAACTTGGTACAGTATTCTTCCGCGAAAACCGTCCAGGGCATCGAATCCTATGACGCCATAGCCAACTAGCATGCCAGCCTCCAATAACACGGTTTAGCACCAATACTCAGTTACAACAAACCACCAGTGTGTTAACACGCCAAGCAGATCATTCGTGTCCGTGTCTAACGTTGTGTAAAGTTTTGGGTTAGTTTTGACAGTTTGAGTGAGTCCGTCGTCAACATATTCAGCCAGTTAGTTAGCTAGAATAGTTAGCATACTAGCTAGCCATTGCTCTCTGCCAACGAAAAAAACCCTCCTCCCACGGCACGAACACACAGAGAGAGCCAAGCTAACGTTAACTAGTCACCCATGTCCCGAATTCCCTTGAACGACTCTGGTTACCAGTATGTAAAAACAAAACACAAATGTAGGTTATAACTTACCCTTAGTTAGCCAGTTACTGTTAGCCAGTGAAGTGCAAAGCTAGCCACTGAATCGATTCAGCCAGTTCGCGACTGTTCGCTAGGTCGTTCCAGCCATTGTTTAGTAGCTATCCAGGTAGCAACAAGCTAGCTACATTTCGAGTACAGTAGCTACTAACTACCTAACGTTAACGCTTCAGATAATGAGGTTAGAAAAACAGCTGAACGGTAGGCAGCTAGCAGGCACAATTACAGGTACACAATTCTCCCTCTCGTGTCATATTCACCCTGAGCAGTGGGCCTGTTCTGCCACTGGGTCAGAGTCTCTCCTCCTCTCCTCTCCCCCCATACATCTCTACATTACTCCCTTTTTGTTTACAAGAACCTACTTCATAAACTTCCATCTTATCCAACATTGCTGTTGAAGTATAGACACCTGAGTTGCCTAAGCCGTTCACAGGATTGGTTCACTCTTGAGGTTCCTAGGGTCTCCACCTAGCTAGGTAAATCTGCTTTTAGTTGTGATGCACCGTATTTCTGGAACAAAATTCTTTATACATTTCATCTTGATGTTCTGGTGCCGTTCGGGCAATTTAAAGTATTGACTGGGTACTTATTTGTGGAGGAATGTAACTGTTTTTCTGGGTGATTTGTGATGTTTTATTTGTGCTTCCCATGACTGTGTTTTTCTATTCTAATGTGTGTGTACATACAGTGTATATGTATATATATATACTGTATATATATATATATACACACAGTACCAGTCAAAAGTTTGGACACACCTACTCATTCAAGGGTTTTTCTTTATTTTTACTATTTTCTACATTGTATAATAATAGTGAAGACATCAAAACTATGAAATAACACATATGGAATCATGTAGTAACCAAAGAAGTGTTAAACATATCAAAATATATTTGAGATTCTTCAAATAGTCACCCTTTGCCTTGATAACAGCTTTGCACACTCTTGGCATTCTCTCAACCAGCTTCACCTGGAATGCTTTTCCAACCGTCTTGAAGGAGTTCCCACATATACTGAGCACTTGTTGGCTGCTTTTCCTTCACTCTGCCGTCCGACTCATCCCAAACCATCTCAATTGGGTTGAGGTCGGGGGATTGTGGAGGCCAGGTCATCTGATGCAGCACTCCATCACTCTCCTTCTTGGTCAAATAGCCCTTACTCAGCCTGGAGGTGTGTTTGGTCATTATCCTGTTGAAAAACAAATGACAGTCCCACTAAGCCCAAACCAGATGGGATGGCATATCACTGCAGAATGCTGTGGTGGACATGCTGGTTAAGTGTGCCTTGAATTCTAAATAAATCACAGACAGTGTCACCAGCAAAGCACCCCCAAACCATAACACCTCCTCCTCCATGCTTTACGGTGGGAACTACACATGCGGAGATCATCCGTTCACCCACACCGCGTCTCACAAAGACATGGCGGTTGGAACCAAAAATCTTGTGTTTCTTGGCCCAAGCAGGTCACTTCTTCTTATTGGTGTCCTTTAGTAGTGGTTTCTTTGCAGCAAATCGACCATGAATGCCTGATTCACACAGTCCCCTCTGAACAGTTGATGTTGAGATGTGTCTGTGACTTGAACTCTGTGAAGCATTTATTTGGGCTGCAATTTCTGAGGCTGGTAACTCTAATGAATGTATCCTCTGCAGCAGAGGTGACTCTGGGTCTTCCATTCCTGTGGCGGTCCTCATGAGAGCCAGTTTCATCATACGCTTGATGGTTTTTGCGACTGCACTTGAAGAAACTTTCAAAGTTGTTGATATTTTCCGTATTGACTGACCTTCATGTCTTAAAGTAATGATGGACTGTAGTTTCTCTTTGCTTATTTTAGCTGTTCTTGCCATAATATGGACTTTGTCTTTCACATACAGTACATTCGGAAAGTATTTAGACCCCTTGACTTTTTCCACATTTTGTTACGCTACAGCCTTATTCTAAAATGGTTTAAATAGTTTTTTCCCCCTCATCAATCTACACACAATACCCCTTAGTGACAAAGCAAAAACTGAAATGTCACATTTACATAAGTATTCAGACCCTTTACTCAGTACTTTGTTGAAGCACCTTTGGCAGCGATTACAGACTCAAGTCTTCTTGGGTATGACGCTACAAGCTTGGCACACCTTTTTTGGGGGAGTTTCTCCCATTCTTCTCTGCAGATCCTCCCAAGCTCTGTCAGGTTGGATGGGGAGCGTTGCTGCACAGCTATTTTCAGGTCTCTCCAGAGATGTTTGATCGGGTTCAAGTCCGGGCTCTGGCTGGGCCACTCAAGGACATTCAGAGACTTGTCCCGAAGCCACTCCTGCGTTGTCTTGGCTGTGTGCTTTGGGTCGTTGTCCTGTTGGAAGGTGAACCTTCGCCCTGAGCGCTCTGGAGCAGGTTTTCATCAAGGATCTCTCTGTACTTTGCTCCGTTCATCTTTCCCTCGATCCTGACTAGTCTCCCAGTCCCTGCTGCTGAAAAACTTTCCCACAGCAGGATGCTGCCACCACCATGCTTCACCGTAGGGATGGTGCCAGGTTTCCTCCACATGTGACACTTGGCATTCAGGCCAAAGAGTTCAATCTTGGTTTCATCAGACCAGATAAACTTTTTTCTCATGTTCTAAGAGTCATTTAGGTGCCTTTTGGCAAACTCCAAGCGGGCTGTCATGTGCCTTTTACTGAGGATTCTGTCTGGCCACTCTACCATAAAGGTCTGATTGGTGGAGTGCTGCAGAGATGGTTGTCCTTCTGGAAGGTTCTCCCATCTCCACAGATGAACTATGGAGATCTATCAGAGTGATCTTCGGGTTCTTGGTCACCTCCCTGACCAAGGCCCTTCTCCACCGATTGCTCAGTTTGGCCGGGCGGCCAGCTCTAGGAAGAGTCTTGGTGGTTCCAAACTTCTTCCATTTAAGAACGATGGAGGCCACTGTGTTCTTGAGGACTTAGAATGCTGCAGAAATTTTTTGGTACCCTTCCTCAGATCTGTGCCTCAGCACAATCCTCTGACCTCTACGAACAATTCCTTCGACCTCATGGCTTTTGTTCTGACATGCACTGTCAACTGTGGGACCTTAAATAGACAGGTGTGAGCCTTTCCAAATCATGTCCAGTCAATTGTATTTACCACAGGTGGACTCCAATCAAGTTGTAGAAACATCTCAAGGATGATCAATGGAAACAGGAGGCACCTGAGCTAAATTTCGAGTCTCATAGCAAAGGGTCTGAATACTTATGTAAATAAGGTATTTCTGTTTTTTATTTGTAATAAATTGGCAGAAAATTCTAAAAACTTGTTTTAGCTTTGTCATTATGAGGTATTTTGGGTAGATTGATGAGGTACATTTTTTATTTAATCCATTTCAGAATAAGGCTGTAACGTAACAAAATGTGGAAAAAGTCAAGGGGTCTGAGATCTAGGTCTCAGTATGCCTTCCCTGTGAAAGATACCTAGGTCTCAGTATGCCTCCCCTGTTAAAGATACCTAGGTCTCAGTATGCCTTCCCTGTGAAAGATACCTTGGTCTCAGTATGCCTTCCCTGTGAAAGATACCTAGGTCTCAGTATGTCTTCCCTGTTAAAGATACCTAGGTCTCAGTATGCCTTCCCTGTGAAAGATACCTAGGTCTCAGTATGCCTTCCCTGTGAAAGAAACCTAGGTCTCAGTATGCCTTCCCTGTGAAAGATACCTAGGTCTCAGTATGCCTCCCCTGTTAAAGATACCTAGGTCTCAGTATGCCTTCCCTGTGAAAGAGACCTAGGTCTCAGTATGCCTTCCCCTGTTAAAGATACCTTGGTCTCAGTATGCCTTCCCTGTTAAAGATACCTTGGTCTCAGTATGCCTTCCCTGTGAAAGATACCTTGGTCTCAGTATGCCTTCCCTGTTAAAGATACCTTGGTCTCAGTATGCCTTCCCTGTGAAAGATACCTTGGTCTCAGTATGCCTTCCCTGTGAAAGAGACCTAGGTCTCAGTATGCCTTCCCTGTTAAAGATACCTTGGTCTCAGTATGCCTTCCCTGTTAAAGATACCTAGGTCTCAGTATGCCTTCCCTGTGAAAGATACCTAGGTCTCAGTATGCCTTCCCTGTGAAAGATACCTTGGTCTCAGTATGCCTCCCCTGTGAAAGATACCTTGGTCTCAGTATGCCTTCCCTGTGAAAGATACCTTGGTCTCAGTATGCCTTCCCTGTGAAAGAAACCTAGGTCTCAGTATGCCTTCCCTGTGAAAGATACCTTGGTCTCAGTATGCCTTCCCTGTGAAAGATACCTTGGTCTCAGTATGCCTTCCCTGTGAAATATACCTTGGTCTCAGTATGCCTCCCCTGTGAAAGATACCTAGGTCTCAGTATGCCTTCCCTGTGAAAGATACCTTGGTCTCAGTATGCCTTCCCTGTGAAAGAAACCTAGGTCTCAGTATGCCTTCCCTGTTAAAGATACCTAGGTCTCAGTATGCCTTCCCTGTGAAAGATACCTTGGTCTCAGTATGCCTTCCCTGTTAAAGATACCTTGGTCTCAGTATGCCTTCCCTGTGAAAGATACCTTGGTCTCAGTATGCCTTCCCTGTGAAAGATACCTTGGTCTCAGTATGCCTTCCCTGTGAAAGATACCTAGGTCTCAGTATGCCTTCCCTGTGAAAGGTACCTTGGTCTCAGTATGCCTTCCCTGGTAAAGATACCTTGGTCTCAGTATGCCTTCCCTGGTAAAGATACCTTGGTCTCAGTATGCCTTCCCTGTGAAAGATACCTAGGTCTCAGTATGCCTTCCCTGTTAAAGAAACCTTGGTCTCAGTATGCCTTCCCTGGTAAAGATACCTTGGTCTCAGTATGCCTTCCCTGTGAAAGATACCTAGGTCTCAGTATGCCTTCCCTGTTAAAGAAACCTTGGTCTCAGTATGCCTTCCCTGTTAAAGATACCTTGGTCTCAGTATGCCTTCCCTGTGAAAGATACCTTGGTCTCAGTATGCCTTCCCTGTGAAAGATACCTTGGTCTCAGTATGCCTTCCCTGGTAAAGATACCTTGGTCTCAGTATGCCTTCCCTGGTAAAGATACCTTGGTCTCAGTATGCCTTCCCTGTGAAAGATACCTAGGTCTCAGTATGCCTTCCCTGTTAAAGAAACCTTGGTCTCAGTATGCCTTCCCTGTTAAAGATACCTTGGTCTCAGTATGCCTTCCCTGTGAAAGATACCTTGGTCTCAGTATGCCTTCCCTGTGAAAGATACCTTGGTCTCAGTATGCCTTCCCTGTTAAAGAAACCTAGGTCTCAGTATGCCTTCCCTGTGAAAGATACCTTGGTCTCAGTATGCCTTCCCTGTGAAAATAAAGGTTAAATAAATCATCCTGGCTTTAGATTTAGCGACGGCACAAGATGAAGAAAAGGTGACTAGTAAACTATAGAATGAGTATATGGGCACACAGCGCTTACATTTACATTTTACGCTTCACATGTAATGCTATTTGGGCACACAGCGCTTCACATGTAATGCTATGTGGGCACACAGCGCTTCTCATGGTGTTCCAAAGAAAAATAGTGGTTAGTGTTTTTTATTCCATGTCCACAATGTTAACATGTTAACTGTTTCATGTTGTCCCCAGGCCAGCTGCAGGCCAATGTTAACTGTTTCATGTTGTCCCCAGGCCAGCCGTAGGCCAATGTTAACTGTTTAATGTTGTCCCCAGGCCAGCCGTAGGCCAATGTTAACTGTTTCATGTTGTCCCCAGGCCAGCTGCAGGCCAATGTTAACTGTTTCATGTTGTCCCCAGGCCAGCTACAGGCCAATGTTAACTGTTTCATGTTGTCCCCAGGCCAGCTGCAGGCCAATGTTAACTGTTTCATGTTGTCCCCAGGCCAGCTACAGAGGCCAGCTGCAGGCCAATGTTAACTGTTTCATGTTGTCCCCAGGCCAGCTGCAGGCCAATGTTAACTGTTTCATGTTGTCCCCAGGCCAGCTGCAGGCCAATGTTAACTGTTTCATGTTGTCCCCAAGCCAGCTGCAGGCCAATGTTAACTGTTTCATGTTGTCCCCAGGCCAGCTGCAGGCCAATGTTAACTGTTTCATGTTGTCCCCAGGCCAGCTGCAGGCCAATGTTAACTGTTTCATGTTGTCCCCAGGCCAGCTGCTGGCCAATGTTAACTGTTTCATGTTGTCGCCAGGCCAGCTGCAGGCCAATGTTAACTGTTTCATGTTGTCCCCAGGCCAGCTACAGAGGCCAGCTGCAGGCCAATGTTAACTGTTTCATGTTGTCCCCAGGCCAGCTGCAGGCCAATGTTAACTGTTTCATGTTGTCCCAAGGCCAGATACAGAGGCCAGCTGCAGGCCAATGTTAACTGTTTCATGTTGTCCCCAGGCCAGCTGCAGGCCAATGTTAACTGTTTCATGTTGTCCCCAGGCCAGCTGCAGGCCAATGTTAACTGTTTCATGTTGTCCCCAGGCCAGCTGCAGGCCAATGTTAACTGTTTCATGTTGTCCCCAGGCCAGCTGCAGGCCAATGCTTACTGTGAAAACCCAGACATGGTGTTGGTGGGCAACAAGGCAGACCTGGCGGACCAGAGAGAGGTGCAGGAGGAGCAGGCTAAAGAACTAGCCGACAAGTACGGGTGAGTAGGAGAGAGCTAGCCCCGTCATGCACACATACGGTGAGCTCAAAGTATTGGGACAGTGACAAATGTTTTGTTGTTTTGGCTCTGTACTCCAGCACTTTGGATTTGGAATGATACAATGACTATGAGGTTAAAGTGCAGACTGTCAGCTTTAATTTGAGTGTATTTTCATTCATATCATGTGAACCGTTTAGAAATTACAGCACCTTTTGTACATAGTCCCCCCATTTTAGGGGACCAAAAGTATTGGGACAAATTCCCTTATGTATTAAAGTAGTGAAACGTTTTGGTCCCATATTCCCAGCACGCAATGACTACATCAAGCTTGTGACTCTATAAACTTGTTGGATGCATTTGCTGTTTGTTTTGGTTGTGTTTCAGATTATTTTGTGCCCAATAGAAATGAATGGTAAATAATGTATTGTGTCATTTTGGAGTCACTTTTACTGTAAATAAGAATAGAATGTTTCTTAACACTTCTACATTAATGTGGATACTACCATCATCACCGATAATCCTGAATGAATCACACAAATATCACACCCCCAATACTTCACTTTTCACTACTTTAATACACATATAAGGGAATTTGTCCCAATACTTTTGGTCCCCTAAAATGGGGGGACTATGTACAAAAAGTGCTGTAATTTCTAAACGGTTCACCCAATATGGAGGAAAATACCCTCCAATTAAAGCTGACAGTCTGCACTTTAACCTCATAGTCATTGTATCATTTCAAATTCAAAGTGCTGGAGTACAGAGCCAAAACAACCAAACATTTGTCACTGTCCCAATACTTTTGGAGCTCGCACACACAAACATACAGAAATTTGCACGCACACGCACAAACACAGACACACACTCATCGGTGGGAGAGAACCGGCACCACTGTCACAGGCATAATGAGCATTAGGTTCCTCTTACTCTGAAAGATCAGTAACCGTATTGTGGTCCAAAGTGTAGTATTAGTGTCGTCTGAGAGAGGCTATATTTGCTTTGACTGTTGCTGAGGCTGCAGTCATAGCGCTAGTGATGATGTCATTGTCAAGGGTTTTATTACGGACAACATCTCTCACTCTCCACATAGTCACCGACCAATACACGTACTGTAGATGGGCCCTGGTCAAAAGTAGTGCACTATATAGGGAATAGGGTGCCATTCTCTGGTCTAAAGTAGTGCACTATATAGGGAATAGGGTGCCATTTGGGACGTAATCGATGGGCCCTATATTCAAGGTGCTGTCTGAGTGCTGGGCTTGTCATTCAGAGCTGTACTAGCGGAGTTTGTGGTTCATTAACATCTCATTCCTTACTAAAAGAAGACCTGGTGGATCTCTTCTCAAGTCGTTAAAACTATTTGATTATTACAACAGAATTGATTTATTTTCTCCTCACAATCTATGATTTTCAGTCCCTGTTTTTTTACAACCCTGATGTGCTTGACATGGTCCCTCGATTTAACTTTTAGACATAAGATATGACTAGTAAGACGAGGTAGAATGCTCTGATGTGGGTGTTGGTGGGGTCCTGTCTGATGTTGGTGTGGTCCTGTCTGATGTTGGTGTGGTCCTGTCTTATGTGGGTGTTGGTGTGGTCCTGTCTGATGTGGGTGTGGTCCTGTCTGATGTTGGTGTGGTCCTGTCTGATGTTGGTGTGGTCCTGTCTGATGTGGGTGTGGTCCTGTCTGATGTTGGTGTGGTCCTGTCTGATGTTGGTGTGGTCCTGTCTGATGTTGGTGTGGTCCTGTCTGATGTGGGTGTTGGTGTGGTCCTGTCTGGTGTTGGTGTGGTCCTGTCTGATGTTGGTGTGGTCCTGTCTGATGTTGGTGTGGTCCTGTCTGATGTGGGTGTTGGTGTGGTCCTGTCTGGTGTTGGTGTGGTCCTGTCTGATGTTGGTGTGGTCCTGTCTGATGTTGGTGTGGTCCTGTCTGATGTGGGTGTTGGTGTGGTCCTGTCTGATGTGGGTGTGGTCCTGTCTGATGTTGGTGTGGTCTTGTCTGATGTGGGTGTTGGTGTGGTCCTGTCTGATGTTGGTGTGGTCCTGTCTCATGTTGGTGTGGTCCTGTCTGATGTGGGTGTAAACCAGTCTGATGTGGGTGTTGGTGTGGTCCTGTCTGATGTTGGTGTGGTCCTGTCTGATGTTGGTGTGGTCCTGTCTGATGTGGGTGTTGGTGTGGTCCTGTCTGGTGTTGGTGTGGTCCTGTCTGATGTTGGTGTGGTCCTGTCTGATGTTGGTGTGGTCCTGTCTGATGTGGGTGTTGGTGTGGTCCTGTCTGATGTTGGTGTGGTCCTGTCTGATGTGGGTGTTGGTGTGGTCCTGTCTGATGTGGGTGTTGGTGTGGTCCTGTCTGATGTGGGTTCTGTATGTCCCCTGTCTGATGTGGATTCTGTGTGTCCCCTGTCTGATGTTGGTGTGGTCCTGTCTGATGTGGGTGTTGGTGTGGTCCTGTCTGATGTGGGTGTTGGTGTGGTCCTGTCTGATGTGGGTGTTGGTGTGGTCCTGTCTGATGTGGGTTCTGTATGTCCCCTGTAGGATCCCGTACTTTGAGACGTCGGCAGCGACTGGGTCTGAGGTGGACAAGGCGGTCATCACCCTACTAGACCTGGTCATGAAGAGGATGGAGCAGTGTGTCGACAAACCCACCGCCGAGCCCGCCAACGGGGGAGGAGCCGCCAAGCTGGAGGACGCTGCGCCTGACCAGAAGAAGTGTGCATGCTAGACCTGGCCCCTCCCACGTCCCCTTCTCCCTACTCTGATTGGTGCTCTAGCACCCCCTCTGGTGGCCAGATATAGAAGTGCAGCAGCATTACGATAGCATGACGTGTGATGGGCAGCTCAGTCAGCCACACTGCAATGGGTCTGTGGTTCTGGCCTTGCATGGCCTGAGTGTACTGTGCTGGTCCTGGCTATGTGTCTCTCCTGCCTGTCCTGTCCTGTGTTGTGTCCCAAACGTCACCCTGTTCCCTATAAAGTGCACTACTAGCCCATAGGGCCCTGGTCAAAAGTAGTGCACTAATATAGGGAATAGGGTGCCATTTGGGACGAGAGCCTGGCCTACCGGAGGCCTCTGCTTTATAAGACTTTGTATCCCCATGTTGTTTAGAAGTATCTGTCCAATCTAATCTACTGCCTTGGCTCTTAAGGCCCCATCCATATTGCAGTACCAATATTATATTAATAAAAAATGTGACCAGTTATTTATATATGGTTTAGATTTAGAATTTAGTTTTTGTGTATTTAAATTTAAGTTCTCATTCTAGTTTTTTTAATGTACTTTTTGTTTTAGATTAGATTATGGTTCCACATATTAATTGAATCCCCAAATAACAGGAGTTTTTGACAACAGTGTCTAGCTAAATGTGCATAAAAGACAATTTTATCGTATTGTAATATCACCTCAGTCAGTACTCAAATAATATTACAGTCAGGAAAATACATCGCCAAGCACAAAATCTCATCTGTTGATAACTGCTTTTGATCTGTCTGTCTGTGTGCCAAAAATTACCTTCACATTGCCTGTAGTCCAGGTCAGGATCGTCTGTCCTTCTGTGGTTGTTACCAAGGGCCTTGGACGTTCCTAGCTAATAATCTCGTGTGACGGACTTTTAACGTAAAATCTAGCTAGTTAGCTAAGCGCACTCAAGATGTAGTTCTGTGTTCACGTTCCTACAGAAGTAGCATGCCACATCTACCAGTTTTACAGGACTAACTCCACAACACACCTTTTCTATTACAAAATAATAACATGATCGTATACATAGTGACCAGGACAGACAGGCAGGCAGTGTTAACAGCTATTATTGTTTTTAAGACAAGACATAGTCCACAATGTAGTGACTGTTCTGCATATCACTGGTTTGATAAACCCAATAGTGCCATACTGTAGGTCATGTTTGGCTTTAAACGGATCGAGTTCTGTGGTGCACTGGTGGTTCTATAACTTGGAGAGAAAATTGTATTCCTTACTTACGGCAATGGAGTTTGGCTGAGATTAGAGATTCATCGGGTTATCAGTGGATATTTGTTATCAGAGATAGCTGCGGCAAAACATATTTGCCATCCTTGCACTTTTCTTAAATAATTCTCTATTTCTTGTCAAATAAGGTGAAAATTGAAAAAAAAACGTTTGGTCTCCGCACATTGTTATTATCATTTCAACATTGCAGAACCAATTTTATTTTTGTAAACTTATGTTTTACTATTTTTGTTATAGAAAATAAAGACAAATGGCATGGAGAAAATGGTCGTCACCCCGGAGATAGTACTTGGCTGCATCGCCTTTGACCAAGACAAACTGCCAACAAATGCCTCTTGCAGCCATCAATGAGCTTGCTGCACCTTTCTACTGGCAAGTTGGCCCCACTCTTTAGCAGCAACTGTTCTAATTCTTCAATGTTTGAGGGGCGCTGTTATCTCGCCGTAGGTTATGGATGTGATTCAGATCTGGACTCATCGCTGGCCACTCCAGAACAGTCCAGCGTTTCTTTTTGAACCATTCCAGGGTCCTTTTGATCTTTTCTTTGAACGCTTCATTTGATCGTTGGTAAACAGAGGAAGACCCAGCTGCTGAAGGAGACACAAGAATGCCTGATTGAACTTCTCAAAAACCCACCTAAACAACCCTGAAATGTTCTGTGGACCAACGAAACAACATTTGAGCTCTTTGACAATACAGATCAGTGCTGTGTTTACCGGTGACCAAATGAAGCGTTCAATAAAAAGAACAGCTTCCCTACAATCAAAGATGATTTGATAATGCTGTGGGGTTGCTTTGCTGCTTCTGGTACTGGGGGGGCCTTGGACGTGCGCAAGGCATGAAATCTGCAGATTATCAGGTGTTTTGAAGTCCAATGTTCAATCCAGCGTCCCAAAACTGGGTCTCCATTGAAGGTTGTGGGTCTTGCCAGGAGAAAGGTGCAGTAAGCTCACGTATGGCTACAACAAGCATTTGTTGGCAGTTATCTTGGCCAAAGGCTGTGCAACCAAGTACTATGTAGCTCCGGGGTGCCAATCATTTTGTCCATTTACAAAAAATAAAATTGGTTCTGCAATGTAAAAAAAATCCAATAGCAAGGTGTGGTGACCAAAAGTTATATTTAAATGTAAACTTATTTTAGAAGAAATAGTGCATTTTTTAAGAAAAGTGCAAGGGTGCCAATATTTTTGGCTGCAACTGTGTCTTTATTCAGGTCCTATCATGGATGATTGTTTTATCCATTTGAATACAGGAGATATCATAGGCCACTAGATTAGTTCACTAATCGGGCGGCAGGTAGCATAGTGGTTAAGAGCGTTGTGCCAGGAACCGAAAGGTCGCTGGTTCTAATCCCCGAGCCGACTAGGTGAAACATCTGTCGATGTGCCCTTGAGCAAGGCACTTAACCCTAATTGCTCCTGTAAGTCGCTCTGGATAAGAGCGTCTGCTAAATGACAAAACATTTAAATAAAAAATACTGCGGTGTAACCCTCATCTTCTCTCCTGGATCACTCACATTTATATTTACTACTACCAGTAAGAAGCCTCTTTGGTGATCGATGGCACCAACTTGTTTTTTGATTTTGGCCAGCCCAGGGAATATACTGTATTTATTAAAAAGACCAGCCCAGGGAATATACTGTATTTATAAAAAATACCAATAAGTCTGTTATCTTGTCACATCATGAATTGAGTCAAACTGTGTACAGTAAAGCATGCTGCCTGCCAGTCTTTAGTGTAGTTGCTGGTCTCTACCAGTTACTGTAGCTACTGCTTCATCTGAACCCCAGAGAAATAGACTGACTCAGTAATATATTTCAGTAGTGTCATCTGAACCCCAGAGAAATAGACTGACTCAGTAATATATTTCAGTAGTGTCATCTGAACCCCGGAGAAATAGACTGACTCAGTAATATATTTCAGTAGTGTCATCTGAACCCCAGAGAAATAGACTGACTCAGTAATATATTTCAGTAGTGTCATCTGAACCCCAGAGAAATAGACTGACTCAGTAATATATTTCAGTAGTGTCATCTGAACCCCAGAGAAATAGACTGACTCAGTATTATATTTCAGTAGTGTCATCTGAACCCCAGAGAATTAGACTGACTCAGTTATATATTTCAGTAGTGTCATCTGAACCCCAGAGAAATAGACTGACTCAGTAATATATTTCAGTAGTGTCATCTGAACCCCAGAGAAATAGACTGACTCAGTAATATATTTCAGTAGTGTCATCTGAACCCCAGAGAAATAGACTGACTCAGTAATATATTTCAGTAGTGTCATCTGAACCCCGGAGAAATAGACTGACTCAGTAATATATTTCAGTAGTGTCATCTGAACCCCGGAGAAATAGACTGACTCAGTAATATATTTCAGTAGTGTCATCTGAACCCCGGAGAAATAGACTGACTCAGTAATATATTTCAGTAGTGTCATCTGAACCCCGGAGAAATAGACTGACTCAGTAATATATTTCAGTAGTGTCATCTGAACCCCAGAGAAATAGACTGACTCAGTAATATATTTCAGTAGTGTCATCTGAACCCCAGAGAAATAGACTGACTCAGTAATATATTTCAGTAGTGTCATCTGAACCCCAGAGAATTAGACTGACTCAGTTATACAGTTGAAGTCGGAAGTTTACATACACTTAGGTTGGAATCATTAAAACTCATTTTTCAACCACTCCATAAATGTCTTGTTAACAAACTATAGTTTTGGCAAGTCGGTTAGGACATCTACTTTGTGCATTACAACAATTGTTTACAGACAGACATTATTTCACTTATAATTCAATGTATCACAATTCCAGTGGGTCAGAAGTTTACATACACTAAGTTGACTGTGCCTTTAAACAGCTTGGAAAATTCCAGAAAATGATGTCATGGCTTTAGAAGCTTCTGATGGGCTAATTGACATAATTTGAGTCAATTGGAGGTGTACCTGTGGATGTATTTCAAGGCCTACCTTCAAACTCAGTGCCTCTTTGCTTGACATCATGGGAAAATCAAAAGAAATCAGCCAAGACCTCAGAAAAACTAATGTAGACCTCCACAAGTCTAGTTCATCCTTGGGAGCAATTTCCAAACGCCTGAAGGTACCACGTTCATCTGTACAAACAATAGTACGCAAGTATAAACACCATGGGACCATGCAGCCGTCATACCGCTCAGGAAGGAGATGCGTTCTGTCTCCTAGAGATTAACGTACTTTGGTGCGAAAAGTGCAAATCAATCCCAGAACAACAGCAAAGGACCTTGTGAAGATGCTGGAGGAAACAGGTACAAACATATCTATATCCACAGTAAAACGAGTCATATTTTGACATAACCTGAAAGGCCGCTCAGCAAGGAAGAAGCCACTGCTCCAAAACCGCCATAAAAAAGCCAGACTATGGTTTGCAACTGCACATGGGGACAAAGATCGTACTTTTTGGAGAAATGTCCTCTGGTCTGATGAAACAAAAATATAACTGTTTGGCCATAATGACCATTGTTATGTTTGGAGGAAAAACGGGGTGGCTTGCAAGCCGAAGAACACCATCCCAACCGTGAAGCACGGGGGTGGCAGCATCATGCTGTGGGGGTACTTTGCTGCAGGAGGGACTGGTGCACTTCACAAAATCGATGGCATCATGAGGAAGGAAAATGATGTGGATATATTGAAGCAACATCTCAAGACATCAGTCAGGAAGTTAAACCTTGGTCGCAAATGGGTCTCCCAAATGGACAATGACCCCAAGCATACTTCCAAAGTTGTGGCAAAATGGCTTAAGGACAACAAAGTCAAGGTATTGGAGTGGTCATCACAAAGCCCTGACCTCAATCCTATAGACAATTTGTGGGCAGAACTGAAAAAGCGTGCGCGAGCAATGAGGCCTACAAACCTGACTCAGTTACACCAGCTCTGTCAGGAGGAATGGGCCAAAATTCACCCAACTTATTGTGGGAAGCTTGTGGAAGGCTACCCGAAACGTTTGACCCAAGTTATACAATTTAAAGGCAATGCTACCAAATACTAATTGAGTGTATGTAAACATCTGACCCACTGGGAATGTGATGAAAGAAATACCTGAGAATAAATCATTCTCTCTACTATTATTCTGACATTTAAAATTCTTAAAATAAAGGTGTGATCCTAACTGACCTAAGACAGGGACTTATTACTAGGATTAAATGTCAGGAATTGTGAAAAACTGAGTTTAAATGTATTTGTAAACTTCCGACTTCAACTGTATTTATGTGGAGAACCTCAGTAGTGTGAGGAAGAGCAGCCTGTGGTGACTGTGGTGACTGTGTGACTGTGGTGACTGTGTGACTGTGGTGACTGTGGTGACTGTGTGACTGTGGTGACTGTGTGACTGTGTGACTGTGTGACTGTGTGACTGTGTGACCGTGGTGACTGTGTGACTGTGTGACCGTGATGTTAGTGATGCATGTTTATTTGCATCAGAGGAAAAGCTTGATCAGATTTCTGTAATTCAATCTAGGTTACATTTTAGATTTTGAATCAAAGGCTCTGAGTTATTGTTAGCCAACCTGCCAAACCAAGCCTAGTGCCAAACCAAGACTAGTGCCAAACCAAGCCTAGTGCCAAACCAAGACTAGTGCCAAACCAAGCCTAGTGCCAAACCAAGCCTAGTGCCAAACCCAGACTAGTGCCAAACCAAGCCTAGTGCCAAACCCAGACTAGTGCCAAACCAAGCCTAGTGCCAAACCAAGCCTAGTGCCAAACCCAGACTAGTGCCAAACCAAGCCTAGTGCCAAACCAAGCCTAGCGCCAAACCCAGACTAGTGCCAAACCAAGCCTAGTGCCAAACCCAGACTAGTGCCAAACCCAGACTAGTGCCAAACCCAGACTAGTGCCAAACCAAGCCTAGTGCCAAACCAAGCCTAGTGCCAAACCCAGACTAGTGCCAAACCAAGCCTAGTGCCAAACCCAGACTAGTGCCAAACCAAGCCTAGTGCCAAACCAAGCCTAGTGCCAAACCCAGACTAGTGCCAAACCAAGCCTAGTGCCAAACCAAGCCTAGTGCCAAACCCAGACTAGTGCCAAACCAAGCCTAGTGCCAAACCCAGACTAGTGCCAAACCCAGACTAGTGCCAAACCAGCTGTGGGTGCCATAACATTTCCTCTCTTCTCAGTTAGTCTGAACTCCAGCCTCACTACATAGTTGGTAACACTTTATTGAAGGGTACCTACATAAGGACTTAACCTTTCTTTTGACAGGGAGTCAATGCTAAGACCAAGGGTACCTACATAAGGACTTAACCTTTCTTTTGACAGGGAGTCAATGCTAAGACCAAGATCTCTTTTCCAGGTGAGCCCTGTACAGCACCACAATACAATCAACACATTAAACATTAAAATACACGTTGTTATGCACGACATACATGAAAAGCAAAACACAATCATAAAAAACAGACAATCTTCAGTAAGAAGGTCCCCCTCTATTTTAAAGTGCATTGGAGGTAATTGGAGATCATTCATTGGAGATCATTAATTAATTGGAGATCATTCATTGGAGATCATTCATTCATTGGAGATCATTCATTGGAGATCATTCATTCATTGGAGATCATTCATTCATTGGAGATAATTCATTAATTGGAGATCATTCATTCATTGGAGATCATTCATTGGAGATCATTCCACATGAGTGCATAAATGCTTATGTCAACATCCGCAGGTTGATCTCTGTTAAGTAGTCCTTAGGTGAAGTGTTACTGCATAGTCAGGAACATAATGTATAGCTATCTCTCAGTTCATGATCACTCCCAGCATATACTGTACTGTACATACAACAGCAAGCAGTATTTGTTGAACGTCTCCTTACTTAACCACTATGGTCTAACTGGTCGACTACTGAAATGAAAGGAACTTTACTTCTTAGAATGACCATAAGCTATATATAGAATTTTTTTATTTAAGAAAATGCCTTTAAATGTGACAATCTTCAGGACCAAATTAATTTTGAGATTTTCTCTAACGAGCTAATTAGCTAATTCCTTTCATTTCTCCCATCCCTTGGAATGGAACATGCATCATAACTTAAAGCCCCTGGTACTCTTTGTTGTATTGTAGTGTTATAATTGCAATAGGGCAAACTAATCACATTGTTCAAGAGAAAGGGAACTGCCTGAGGGCTGCGTCCTAAATGGCGGTCTATTCCCTATATCAGAGTTTCCCAAACTCAGTACTGGGACCCCCCCCCCCCCCACCCCCCCCCCCACCCCACCCCCCCATGGTTACACATTTTGGTTTTTTGCCCTAGCACTACACAGCTGATTCAAATAACCAACTCTGCCCAATATAGTGCACTACTATTGACCTGAGCTCTGGTCTAAAGTAGTGCACTATAAAGGGTATAGGGTGCCGTTTGGGACGCAGCCTAAAACTGGTTCAGCCCGTCGTGAAAGTTTACATTGTGTGGAGGTCTCGCTCTCTGTGCCTGTAACAATCTTTATGACCAATGTTATGTTATAGTCTAATTCTTTGTAAAGGTTGTGACTATTAGTGACGTATGTTAATGCATTAAAGTATATTAGGCAAAACAAAAATAATCTTAAGTAATGTGTATGTATGGACCCATATAGCAGGACTACATGATTCAAGTGTGCACTCACTGGATAAGAGTTTCTGCTGAAATGACTAAAATGTAAAATGTAAATACCTCCAAGAGCATTTTATTGTGTGTGGAAGTTACCTTTATGTATTCAGAAGAAAAAAACATAGTTGATTAATATAATTAAAATGCCTGCAGTTTGTTAAGTGTGTGTGTGTGTGTGTGTACTAACACTAGTGTGTGTGTGTGTACTAACACTAGTGTGTGTGTGTGTGTACTAACACTAGTGTGTGTGTGTGTACTAACACTAGTGTGTGTGTGTGTGTACTAACACTAGTGTGTGTGTACTAACACTAGTGTGTGTGTGTGTACTAACACTAGTGTGTGTGTGTGTGTACTAACACTAGTGTGTGTGTGTGTACTAACACTAGTGTGTGTGTGTGTGTGTACTAACACTAGTGTGTGTGTGTGTACTAACACTAGTGTGTGTACTAACACTAGTGTGTGTGTGTGTGTGTGTACTAACACTAGTGTGTGTGTGTGTACTAACACTAGTGTGTGTGTGTGTGTGTACTAACACTAGTGTGTGTGTGTACTAACACTAGTGTGTGTGTGTGTACTAACACTAGTGTGTGTGTGTACTAACACTAGTGTGTGTGTGTGTGTGTGTACTAACACTAGTGTGTGTGTGTACTAACACTAGTGTGTGTGTGTGTGTGTGTACTAACACTAGTGTGTGTGTCGGGTTGTTGCATCTTTCAGTGAGCATGATCAGTCAGTCTGCCTGGGAATGAAGCTTTGTTTGAGCTAGTCAGTGTTACCATGCTACCATGCTACCATGCTACCATGCCGTCTCTCTGTGGGTCCAGTACAGCTAGTGGGTCAGTCTGCCCTGAACTCCCCAGCCTGGTCCCAGACCTATTACTGCTTTATAGGTAACTCCTACAGTGGGGAAAAAAAGTATTTAGTCAGCCACCAATTGTGCAAGTTCTCCCACTTAAAAAGATGAGAGAGGCCTGTCATTTTCATCATAGGTACACGTCAACTATGACAGACAAATTGAGAAAAAAAAATCCTGAAAATCACATTGTAGGATTTTTAATGAATTTATTTGCAAATTATGGTGGAAAATAAGTATTTGGTCACCTACAAACAAGCAAGATTTCTGGCTCTCACAGACCTGTAACTTCTTCTTTAAGAGGCTCCTCTGTCCTCCACTCGTTACCTGTATTAATGGCACCTGTTTGAACTTGTTATCAGTATAAAAGACACCTGTCCACAACCTCAAACAGTCACACTCCAAACTCCACTATGGTCAAGACCAAAGAGCTGTCAAAGGACACCAGAAACAAAATTGTAGACCTGCACCAGGCTGGGAAGACTGAATCTGCAATAGGTAAGCAGCTTGGTTTGAAGAAATCAACTGTGGGAGCAATTATTAGGAAATGGAAGACATACAAGACCACTGATAATCTCCCTCGATCTGGGGCTCCACGCAAGATCTCACCCCGTGGGGTCAAAATGATCACAAGAACGGTGAGCAAAAATCCCAGAACCACACGGGGGGACCTAGTGAATGACCTGCAGAGAGCTGGGACCAACGTAACAAAGCCTACCATCAGTAACACACTACTCCGCCAGGGACTCAAATCCTGCATTGCCAGACGTGTCCCCCTGCTTAAGCCAGTACATGTCCAGGCCCATCTGAAGTTTGCTAGAGTGCATTTGGATGATCCAGAAGAGGATTGGGAGAATGTCATATGGTCAGATGAAACCAAAATATAACTTTTTGGTAAAAACTCAACTCATCGTGTTTGGAGGACAAAGAATGCTGAGTTGCATCCAAAGAACACCATACCTACTGTGAAGCATGGGGGTGGAAACTTCATGCTTTGGGGCTGTTTTTCTGCAAAGGGACCAGGACGACTGATCCGTGTAAAGGAAAGAATGAATGGGGCCATGTATCGTGAGATTTTGAGTGAAAACCTCCTTCCATCAGCAAGGGCATTGAAGATGAAACGTGGCTGGGTCTTTTAGCATGACAATGATCCCAAACACACCTCCCGGGCAACGAAGGAGTGGCTTCGTAAGAAGCATTTCAAGGTCCTGGAGTGGCCTAGCCAGTCTCCAGATCTCAACCCCATAGAAAATCTTTGGAGGGAGTTGAAAGTCCGTGTTGCCCAGCGACAGCCCCAAAACATCACTGCTCTAGAGGAGATCTGCATGGAGGAATGGGCCAAAATACCAGCAACAGTGTGTGAAAACCTTGTGAAGACTTACAGAAAACGTTTGACCTGTGTCATTGCCAACAAAGGGTATATAACAAAGTATTGAGAAACTTTTGTTATTGACCAAATACTTATTTTCCACCATAATTTGCAAATAAATTCATAAAAAATCCTACAATGTGATTTTCTGGATTCTTTTTTCTCAATTTGTCTGTCATAGTTGACGTGTACCTATGATGAAAATTACAGGCCTCTCTCATCTTTTTAAGTGGGAGAACTTGCACAATTGTTGGCTGACTAAATACTTTTTTCCCCCACTGTATGTCTGCTGTATAGGTGACTCCTATGGTCGTTGTTTGTCAAACATGACGGTAAAAAACTGTACAAACAGATCTGGGACCAGGCTAGGTAATGTCCATAGGAGTTGGCAAGACAGCACAAACAGATCTGGGACCAGACCATCACCTCTCTGCAACCAGTTGGTCAGCCAGACTGCTACCAAAAACAACACAACTTGTGAAAACCAGATATGGATTCAAATAGTATTTATTTTTTGTTTAAATACTTCAGCTTGCCCGGCCAAAAAGGCACCAATAGAATAGTCCCAAAAGTGAAAACCCCAGCTCTGCCCATCTAGCACTTCAGGCAAGCTCAATCAAACGTTCCAAAATATTTGAAAGAAAAGGAATACTATTCAAACTCCAGTCTATGCCTAACACAGACAACTTAAAGCCACACAATGTGGAAATGTGCTAATTCCATTCTAATTGATTTATCAATTAATTGATTAATTGATTCTCATTCTTGCTAAATGTGTTCTTTCCTCGTTTCGGTCCGTCTCTGTTTAAGTTAGACCCTCTGTTGTGGTTTTGTACTCTGTTGTTTGAAGGTTTTGCATATTGGGCTAGAATATACTGGATCTGCTGGGGTTTTGGGATAGAATATACTGGATCTGCTGGGGTTTTGGGGTAGAATATACTGGATCTGCTGGGGTTTTGGGGTAGAATATACTGGATCTGCTGAGGTTTTGGGGTAGAATATACTGGATCTGCTGGGGTTTTGGGGTAGAATATACTGGATCTGCTGGGGTTTTGGGGTAGAATATACTGGATCTGCTGGGGTTTTGGAATATAATATACTGGATCTGCTGGGGTTTTGGGATATAATATACTGGATCTGCTGGGGTTTTGGGATAGAATATACTGGATCTGCTGAGGTTTTGGGGTAGAATATACTGGATCTGCTGGGGTTTTGGGGTAGAATATACTGGATCTGCTGAGGTTTTGGGGTAGAATATACTGGATCTGCTGGGGTTTTGGGGTAGAATATACTGGATCTGCTGGGGTTTTGGGGTAGAATATACTGGATCTGCTGGGGTTTTGGAATATAATATACTGGATCTGCTGGGGTTTTGGGATATAATATACTGGATCTGCTGGGGTTTTGGGATAGAATATACTGGATCTGCTGAGGTTTTGGGGTAGAATATACTGGATCTGCTGGGGTTTTGGGGTAGAATATACTGGATCTGCTGGGGTTTTGCTTGTATACAAAATTGTTTATTTTCCTCTCAGTGGAATGTTCTCCTTTCTTTTTTTAATCAAGTTAATAAAGTTGATTGAAACCATTAAGTGGCCACTGATATCATTAATATGAGTATCCTCTATGTGTAAACTATAGGGAGACTAGATGAGACTGGGGATGGTTGTTTAAACTATGGGGAGACTGGGGATGGTTGTTTAAACTATAGGGAGACTGGGGATGGTTGTTTAAACTATAGGGAGACTGGGGATGGTTGTTTAAACTATAGGGAGACTGGGGATGGTTGTTTAAACTATAGGGAGACTGGGGATGGTTGTTTAAACTATAGGGAGACTGGGGATGGTTGTTTAAACTATAGGGAGACTGGGGATGGTTGTTTAAACTATAGGGAGACTGGGGATGGTTGTTTAAACTATAGTGGAGACTGGGGATGGTTGTTTAAACTATAGGGAGACTGGGGATGGTTGTTTAAACTATAGGGAGACTGGGGATGGTTGTTTAAACTATAGGGAGACTGGGGATGGTTGTTTAAACTATAGGGAGACTGGGGATGGTTGTTTAAACTATAGGGAGACTGGGGATGGTTGTTTAAACTATAGGGAGACTGGGGATGGTTGTTTAAACTATAGGGAGACTGGGGATGGTTTTTTAAACTATAGGGAGACTGGGGATGGTTGTTTAAACTATAGGGAGACTGGGGATGGTTGTTTAAACTATAGGGAGACTGGGATGGTTGTTTAAACTATAGGGAGACTGGGGATGGTTGTTTAAACTATAGGGAGACTGGGGATGGTTGTTTAAACTATAGGGAGCCTGGGGATGGTTGTTTAAACTATAGGGAGACTGGGATGGTTGTTTAAACTATAGGGAGACTGGGGATGGTTGTTTAAACTATAGGGAGCCTGGGGATGGTTGTTTAAACTATAGGGAGACTGGGGATGGTTGTTTAAACTATAGGGAGACTGGGGATGGTTGTTTAAACTATAGAGGAGACTGGGGATGGTTGTTTAAACTATAGGGAGACTGGGGATGGTTGTTTAAACTATAGGGAGACTGGGGATGGTTGTTTAAACTATAGGGAGACTGGGGATGGTTGTTTAAACTATAGGGAGACTGGGGATGGTTGTTTAAACTATAGGGAGACTGGGGATGGTTGTTTAAACTATAGGGAGACTGGGGATGGTTGTTTAAACTATAGTGGAGACTGGGGATGGTTGTTTAAACTATAGGGAGACTGGGGATGGTTGTTTAAACTATAGGGAGACTGGGATGGTTGTTTAAACTATAGGGAGACTGGGGATGGTTGTTTAAACTATAGGGAGACTGGGGATGGTTGTTTAAACTATAGGGAGCCTGGGGATGGTTGTTTAAACTATAGGGAGACTGGGATGGTTGTTTAAACTATAGGGAGACTGGGGATGGTTGTTTAAACTATAGGGAGCCTGGGGATGGTTGTTTAAACTATAGGGAGACTGGGGATGGTTGTTTAAACTATAGGGAGACTGGGGATGGTTGTTTAAACTATAGAGGAGACTGGGGATGGTTGTTTAAACTATAGGGAGACTGGGGATGGTTGTTTAAACTATAGGGAGACTGGGGATGGTTGTTTAAACTATAGGGAGACTGGGGATGGTTGTTTAAACTATAGTGGAGACTGGGGATGGTTGTTTAAACTATAGGGAGACTGGGGATGGTTGTTTAAACTATAGGGAGACTGGGGATGGTTGTTTAAACTATAGGGAGACTGGGGATGGTTGTTTAAACTATAGGGAGACTGGGGATGGTTGTTTAAACTATAGGGAGACTGGCGATGGTTGTTTAAACTATAGGGAGACTGGGGATGGTTGTTTAAACTATAGGGAGACTGGGGAAGGTTGTTTAAACTATGGGGAGACTGGGGATGGTTGTTTAAATTATAGGGAGACTGGGGATGGTTGTTTAAACTATAGGGAGACTGGGGATGGTTGTTTAAACTATAGGGAGACTGGGGATGGTTGTTTAAACTATAGGGAGACTGGGGAAGGTTGTTTAAACTATGGGGAGACTGGGGATGGTTGTTTAAACTATAGGGAGACTGGGGATGGTTGTCACATTGCTTATAAGTTGTGTGACAACCCAACCCCATTTTCCCCTACACCAATTCCAAGTTTTAGGAACTTTAACTCTTCATGTCCAAGGAAACGTCTTTTGATCAAAACGTTAATGTACCGAATGACTGTTAGGCCAACATGTGTCCATCTGAGATGGACAGCTCTTCTTAGTGCTCCAGTGTACAGTAACAGATGGAGTCTTACAGATCTCCCATAAAGCACTAGCAGCTATATTCCTAATATCATCAATGACTTCGCATTGCAGTGACATTCATTAATACACAACTCTGAGTGTTTGATGTAAGATTACTTTGAGTGTAATATGCCGAATGTATCATGATACATATAGCATTGTTTTCAAGGCCTAATAATGAAGTATAATTCAACCACTTTAAATTATTCTGCATCTCTTCCTTTCAGAGAGCAAGATACTGAAACTGTAGTTTCTAGTTAGAGAGGATCAATTTAAAATTTTAAACACAAAGAAATCTTAGCGAGAGACTGCATTCAAGGTAAACGCTGCGCATGTCGGCTCAATCTGAAATTACCTTTAAATATTGCGCTGAACTTGCGCGATATGGATTGAATTGAGCCCTTAGCCTGTGGTTTTCTATTGCTAATCGGACCGGAATACAGAGGCACAACCACAACACAGGTCTTAATATTAAATATAATTATTATTACCTGTCACCCGGTTCAGAGGAGCCTTCATACTGTACTGTAATGGCCGTGTTTTCATGAGTGTGTTTTAATGAGTGTGTGTGTGTGTGTGTTAGTGTGTATGTGTTGTTGGTGTGTGTGTGTGTGTGTGTGTGTGTTGTTAGTGTGTGTGTGTGTGTGTTGTTAGTGTGTGTGTGTTGTTAGTGTGTGTGTGTGTGTGTGTGTGTGTATGTATGCTACTGTACTCCTCTCTTCCCATACCTCTCTATGACATCATACCTCTCTATGACATAATACCTCTCTATGATATCATACCTCTATGACATACCTGTCTATGACATCATACCTCTCTATGACATCATACCTCTCTATGACAGATCCCATATGGATTGTGTTAAATTAAATCTTCCTCCCCTGAAATATGATACCACACACACACACACACACACACACACACAATCAAACAGAAGCTGATGCAGAATCTAATCCAACATCTGTCCTGCTTTTATGACCAATTAGAACATGACAGGAAATTGGTTATTCATGTCAGAAATGTGAACAATAGCACATTAAAATAAGGTAGTCAAATCATCAATTACTGAAATCCGAAACGTAACTAGGGGCTAGATTCAATCCGTATCGCAGGAGATGTGCGTTATAGCGTGGTTGACATTTAATTTCAGATTGAGCCGACATATGCAGCGTTTACCGTGAATGCAGTCTCTGCGAACGTGGAACGTTGTCTTTACATTTCAATCACTCTATAGCGACAGGTAGCTTAGTGGTTAAGAGTGTTGTGCCAGTAACCGAAAGGTCGCTGGTTGAAATCCCCGAGCCGACTCTGTGAAAAAAATCTGTTGATGTGCCCTTGAGCAAGGCACTTAACCCTAATTGCTCCTGTAAGTCGCTCTGGATAAGAGCGTCTGCTAAATGACTAAAATGTAAATGTATAGCGTGGATATTCCGTGACGCTGTCATGATCCCTGAGTCTGTTCCTGCCTGTGTTGCCGTTTTTCTGCTCGATATCTCCTGTTTCCCGAAGGTTCCTGAACGCACCCTGTCCGGTTGCCGGGCGACGTTGCTAGGCGGGTGATCTCTCGATTACCCGCACCTGCTTCTCATCAGCCTCGGCACACCTGGTCCTGATCATCACCCCTTCTTAAGCTCTGACCTGACATCCATTCCCTGCCGGATCGTTAGTGTAGTGTATTAGGATTATGTCTTTGTTAATGTTTTTCATGTGGAACTGAACGGATGTTTATTTTAGTTCAAAAGTAGCCATTTGTAGGGTGACGCCCCAGGGGAGACAGGTGATTGGACAGCAGAGGGAGCAACCCATATTTTTGCATTGTTTATAAGTATATGCTGGAGGGAGAGGGGGTTAGAGCAGACATTACAATTCGAGGACACTGCTCTCCGGGTGTCATGACATCCGTCACTTATGCTGGAATCATGTGATATGAATAAACTTATGATCAAAGGTTCAGTATGAGCGGACTCCTTTGTTTGACAGCAATAATTGCCAGCATTTACTCGATACTACAGAATGGCGTCACGAAAAGGGAGGGACTGCATCTCTTTGTTCCATTCATTGCCGCCAAGCTAACTCCTTCTGAAGTCATGGCCAGATAAGGGTGAGTTTTTCCTCACCGCTTTGGGAGTTTGTTAGTTTGGATGCTATTTGAGTGTGTACTGGAGAGATGTACCGTTAGAACCGATGTGCTTTATGTTGCTTTATTGCTGAGAACTGGGGGTCTGGCTAATCATTATAAATTTCTTTGCACTGGTAGACAGTGCAAAAGGGGGGAGAGTAGGCTTGGAATTTTAGAGCAATCTATGGTAGTGAATGAGGCAGATATTGAGGCAGATAATACAAGGCAGATGTACAAGGCAGATATACGTATACAAAATTAGGGCATTGTGAATCTGAAAAGACCTCGAAACGAGGCCATCATAGGATGGGCCATAAAATCCTCTAACGCATTAGGTGTTGGAGGTCAGTCTGGGACTGGGGTTTTTGGAATATATTCAATTGCATGTTACCGCTCAGCGGGTGGTTGACGAAGCATTTTGTTTGATGTAACCTCTCATAGGATATCCATGAACTCACGGCAGCATAAAGTTAGTGGTAAAGGAAAAATAATTTAGGGACAATGCAGGTTCTTGTTGCATGTTGCACGCCACATGATAAATGCTAATGCTAATTGTGTTGCATGCTACATGCTAACGTGTGACCTTAGAGGGCCATTGCGATGGAATAAAGCCTCTTAAATTATGTTTGTGTGTGTAGAATTCAAGTTCTATGCGTTGTGAGCTCTGTTAAGTGTTATTGTTTGACTATAAGGGGTAAAAGAGAGGAGCTGTAGCAGAATGCTAACGTTCTGTTGTCTGGAAGTCGTATCGTTGAATGTATTGCGCATGCGTTTAATTTTACGACACTACACTACAACACGTTGGAGATTACGGCACTAGATTATGACACGTTCGTTTTACGGCACTAGACTACAACACGTTGTTTACTAGAACTACAACACGGGGGATTTTGGGTAAATTGGTCATACTTCTGTTGGACTGTGCTGCAGGGGGAGACAGAGAAACAGACACAGACAAAGAGAAGAGATGTGAACACGAATCGGCTGTTGTTTGAAAATGAAACTATTTGTTGAGATCTATTGAATTTATAAATTAGATATATGTTGACGGGTTACATCCGTTGGTTGAAGTGACTCAGTGACTGCATAGACTGCTAAATTCTTTTTCTGTGTCTCTGTTCGTTTGTCATATGAGAGGAACGATGGGGCGAGAGGAGAGAGAGAGGGAGAAAGAGAGGAGGTGCTGACGTATACATCACGTGACGCGACAGAGGATCGAGTCAGATATCAGGCTGGTTCTGTTTACAAAATCTTCCCCTACAGGATATTTGATGTTATGACAATTTCACAGAGGCTTGGCAACAGACTGATCATTTGAATAAAATTTGCATTTTGGAGTCTCTGTGCATCACTTGGGTTGATTAGGGTTGTGTTGGAAATCGAGTACTGACATTATTCTGTAAAATTAAGATAATTAGGTGCTTATAGAGCAAGGGGGTTTATGGGTATTGTAGTGATTGTAGGGTTAGAGGGCTTTGTTTTTAGGATTGCTGTGAAGTTGACTACTTGCAGTTACTTTCCTGATGGGTTGTGGTAAGATAGCCACTAATTGATAAATTGGTAAGATAGGATATAGAAATAAAAAATTGGTTTTAATTATTCATAATTTTTAATTGATTTTTTAATGGATCTTTTATTTTAATTAAAAATATTTTTTGAATAAAATTTTTAATAGAATTTTTTTAATATTCATATTTTTGTTGATTGATTTAAAAATAATTAAAGGGGGGAAGCCATAGGCTATATAGTCTAAAATAAAATAATTCACAATAAAGGAATATAAAAGGGTTGTTACAATGGGGAAAAACGACATCAAGGCTATGAAGGTAATTACACCTGTTGATATAGACTATGGGGAGACTGGGGATGGTTGTTTAAACTATGGGGAGACTGGGGATAGTTGTTTAAACTATAGGGAGACTGGGGATGGTTGTCACATTGTTTATAAGTTGTGTGACAACCCAACCCCATTTCCCCCTACACCAATTCCAAGTTTTAGGAACTTTAACTCTTCATGTCCAAGGAAACGTCTTTTGATCAAAACGTTAATGTACCGAATGACTGTTAGGCCAACATGTGTCCATCTGAGATGGACAGCTCTTCTTAGTGCTCCAGTGTACAGTAACAGATGGAGTCTTACAGATCTCCCATAAAGCACTAGCAGCTATATTCCTAATATCATCAATGACTTCGCATTGCAGTGACATTCATTAATACACAACTCTGAGTGTTTGATGTAAGATTACTTTGAGTGTAATATGCCGAATGTATCATGATACATATAGCATTGTTTTCAAGGCCTAATAATGAAGTATAATTCAACCACTTTAAATTATTCTGCATCTCTTCCTTTCAGAGAGCAAGATACTGAAACTGTAGTTTCTAGTTAGAGAGGATCAATTTAAAATTTTAAACACAAAGAAATCTTAGCGAGAGACTGCATTCAAGGTAAACGCTGCGCATGTCGGCTCAATCTGAAATTACCTTTAAATATTGCGCTGAACTTGCGCGATATGGATTGAATTGAGCCCTTAGCCTGTGGTTTTCTATTGCTAATCGGACCGGAATACAGAGGCACAACCACAACACAGGTCTTAATATTAAATATAATTATTATTACCTGTCACCCGGTTCAGAGGAGCCTTCATACTGTACTGTAATGGCCGTGTTTTCATGAGTGTGTTTTAATGAGTGTGTGTGTGTGTTAGTGTGTATGTGTTGTTGGTGTGTGTGTGTTGTTAGTGTGTGTGTGTGTGTGTTGTTAGTGTGTGTGTGTTGTTAGTGTGTGTATGTATGCTACTGTACTCCTCTCTTCCCATACCTCTCTATGACATCATACCTCTCTATGACATAATACCTCTCTATGATATCATACCTCTATGACATACCTGTCTATGACATCATACCTCTCTATGACATCATACCTCTCTATGACAGATCCCATATGGATTGTGTTCAATTAAATCTTCCTCCCCTGAAATATGATACCACACACACACACACACACACACACACAATCAAACAGAAGCTGATGCAGAATCTAATCCAACATCTGTCCTGCTTTTATGACCAATTAGAACATGACAGGAAATTGGTTATTCATGTCAGAAATGTGAACAATAGCACATTAAAATAAGGTAGTAAAATCATCAATTACTGAAATCCGAAACGTAACTAGGGGCTAGATTCAATCCGTATCGCAGGAGATGTGCGTTATAGCGTGGTTGACATTTAATTTCAGATTGAGCCGACATATGCAGCGTTTACCGTGAATGCAGTCTCTGCGAACGTGGAACGTTGTCTTTACATTTCAATCACTCTATAGCGACAGGTAGCTTAGTGGTTAAGAGCGTTGTGCCAGTAACCGAAAGGTCGCTGGTTCAAATCCCCGAGCCGACTCGGTGAAAAAAATCTGTTGATGTGCCCTTGAGCAAGGCACTTAACCCTAATTGCTCCTGTAAGTCGCTCTGGATAAGAGCGTCTGCTAAATGACTAAAATGTAAATGTATAGCGTGGATATTCCGTGACGCTGTCATGATCCCTGAGTCTGTTCCTGCCTGTGTTGCCGTTTTTCTGCTCGATATCTCCTGTTTCCCGAAGGTTCCTGAACGCACCCTGTCCGGTTGCCGGGCGACGTTGCTAGGCGGGTGATCTCTCGATTACCCGCACCTGCTTCTCATCAGCCTCGGCACACCTGGTCCTGATCATCACCCCTTCTTAAGCTCTGACCTGACATCCATTCCCTGCCGGATCGTTAGTGTAGTGTATTAGGATTATGTCTTTGTTAATGTTTTTCATGTGGAACTGAACGGATGTTTATTTTAGTTCAAAAGTAGCCATTTGTAGGGTGACGCCCCAGGGGAGACAGGTGATTGGACAGCAGAGGGAGCAACCCATATTTTTGCATTGTTTATAAGTATATGCTGGAGGCAGAGGGGGTTAGAGCAGACATTACAATTCGAGGACACTGCTCTCCGGGTGTCATGACATCCGTCACTTATGCTGGAATCATGTGATATGAATAAACTTATGATCAAAGGTTCAGTATGAGCGGACTCCTTTGTTTGACAGCAATAATTGCCAGCATTTACTCGATACTACAGAATGGCGTCACGAAAAGGGAGGGACTGCATCTCTTTGTTCCATTCATTGCCGCCAAGCTAACTCCTTCTGAAGTCATGGCCAGATAAGGGTGAGTTTTTCCTCACCGCTTTGGGAGTTTGTTAGTTTGGATGCTATTTGAGTGTGTACTGGAGAGATGTACCGTTAGAACCGATGTGCTTTATGTTGCTTTATTGCTGAGAACTGGGGGTCTGGCTAATCATTATAAATTTCTTTGCACTGGTAGACAGTGCAAAAGGGGGGAGAGTAGGCTTGGAATTTTAGAGCAATCTATGGTAGTGAATGAGGCAGATATTGAGGCAGATAATACAAGGCAGATGTACAAGGCAGATATACGTATACAAAATTAGGGCATTGTGAATCTGAAAAGACCTCGAAACGAGGCCATCATAGGATGGGCCATAAAATCCTCTAACGCATTAGGTGTTGGAGGTCAGTCTGGGACTGGGGTTTTTGGAATATATTCAATTGCATGTTACCGCTCAGCGGGTGGTTGACGAAGCATTTTGTTTGATGTAACCTCTCATAGGATATCCATGAACTCACGGCAGCATAAAGTTAGTGGTAAAGGAAAAATAATTTAGGGACAATGCAGGTTCTTGTTGCATGTTGCACGCCACATGATAAATGCTAATGCTAATTGTGTTGCATGCTACATGCTAACGTGTGACCTTAGAGGGCCATTGCGATGGAATAAAGCCTCTTAAATTATGTTTGTGTGTGTAGAATTCAAGTTCTATGCGTTGTGAGCTCTGTTAAGTGTTATTGTTTGACTATAAGGGGTAAAAGAGAGGAGCTGTAGCAGAATACTAACGTTCTGTTGTCTGGAAGTCGTATCGTTGAATGTATTGCGCATGCGTTTAATTTTACGACACTACACTACAACACGTTGGAGATTACGGCACTAGATTATGACACGTTCGTTTTACGGCACTAGACTACAACACGTTGTTTACTAGAACTACAACACGGGGGATTTTGGGTAAATTGGTCATACTTCTGTTGGACTGTGCTGCAGGGGGAGACAGAGAAACAGACACAGACAAAGAGAAGAGATGTGAACACGAATCGGCTGTTGTTTGAAAATGAAACTATTTGTTGAGATCTATTGAATTTATAAATTAGATATATGTTGACGGGTTATAATAAATTAAATTAAATGACGGATTTAAAATAAATAAAAATGTTATTGAGCTATTTAGTCCTGAGTTGATTCTTAGAGCGAATGGGAGTGGAGGAATATTGAATGGTTGAAGTGACTCAGTGACTGCATAGACTGCTAAATTCTTTTTCTGTGTCTCTGTTCGTTTGTCATATGAGAGGAACGATGGGGCGAGAGGAGAGAGAGAGGGAGAAAGAGAGGAGGTGCTGACGTATACATCACGTGACGCGACAGAGGATCGAGTCAGATATCAGGCTGGTTCTGTTTACAAAATCTTCCCCTACAGGATATTTGATGTTATGACAATTCCACAGAGGCTTGGCAACAGACTGATCATTTGAATAAAATTTGCATTTTGGAGTCTCTGTGCATCACTTGGGTTGATTAGGGTTGTGTTGGAAATCGAGTACTGACATTATTCTGTAAAATTAAGATAATTAGGTGCTTATAGAGCAAGGGGGTTTATGGGTATTGTAGTGATTGTAGGGTTAGAGGGCTTTGTTTTTAGGATTGCTGTGAAGTTGACTACTTGCAGTTACTTTCCTGATGGGTTGTGGTAAGATAGCCACTAATTGATAAATTGGTAAGATAGGATATAGAAATAAAAAATTGGTTTTAATTATTCATAATTTTTAATAGATTTTTTAATTGATTTTTTATTTTAATTAAAAATATTTTTTGAATAAAATTTTTAATTGAATTTTTTTAATATTCATATTTTTGTTGATTGATTTAAAAATAATTAAAGGGGGGAAGCCATAGGCTATATAGTCTAAAATAAAATAATTCACAATAAAGGAATATAAAAGGGTTGTTACAATGGGGAAAAACGACATCAAGGCTATGAAGGTAATTACACCTGTTGATATAGACTATGGGGAGACTGGGGATGGTTGTTTAAACAATGGGGAGACTGGGGATAGTTGTTTAAACTATAGGGAGACTGGGGATGGTTGTCACATTGTTTATAAGTTGTGTGACAACCCAACCCCATTTCCCCCTACACCAATTCCAAGTTTTAGGAACTTTAACTCTTCATGTCCAAGGAAACGTCTTTTGATCAAAACGTTAATGTACCGAATGACTGTTAGGCCAACATGTGTCCATCTGAGATGGACAGCTCTTCTTAGTGCTCCAGTGTACAGTAACAGATGGAGTCTTACAGATCTCCCATAAAGCACTAGCAGCTATATTCCTAATATCATCAATGACTTCGCATTGCAGTGACATTCATTAATACACAACTCTGAGTGTTTGATGTAAGATTACTTTGAGTGTAATATGCCGAATGTATCATGATACATATAGCATTGTTTTCAAGGCCTAATAATGAAGTATAATTCAACCACTTTAAATTATTCTGCATCTCTTCCTTTCAGAGAGCAAGATACTGAAACTGTAGTTTCTAGTTAGAGAGGATCAATTTAAAATTTTAAACACAAAGAAATCTTAGCGAGAGACTGCATTCAAGGTAAACGCTGCGCATGTCGGCTCAATCTGAAATTACCTTTAAATATTGCGCTGAACTTGCGCGATATGGATTGAATTGAGCCCTTAGCCTGTGGTTTTCTATTGCTAATCGGACCGGAATACAGAGGCACAACCACAACACAGGTCTTAATATTAAATATAATTATTATTACCTGTCACCCGGTTCAGAGGAGCCTTCATACTGTACTGTAATGGCCGTGTTTTCATGAGTGTGTTTTAATGAGTGTGTGTGTGTGTTAGTGTGTATGTGTTGTTGGTGTGTGTGTGTTGTTAGTGTGTGTGTGTGTGTGTTGTTAGTGTGTGTGTGTTGTTAGTGTGTGTATGTATGCTACTGTACTCCTCTCTTCCCATACCTCTCTATGACATCATACCTCTCTATGACATAATACCTCTCTATGATATCATACCTCTATGACATACCTGTCTATGACATCATACCTCTCTATGACATCATACCTCTCTATGACAGATCCCATATGGATTGTGTTCAATTAAATCTTCCTCCCCTGAAATATGATACCACACACACACACACACACACACACACAATCAAACAGAAGCTGATGCAGAATCTAATCCAACATCTGTCCTGCTTTTATGACCAATTAGAACATGACAGGAAATTGGTTATTCATGTCAGAAATGTGAACAATAGCACATTAAAATAAGGTAGTAAAATCATCAATTACTGAAATCCGAAACGTAACTAGGGGCTAGATTCAATCCGTATCGCAGGAGATGTGCGTTATAGCGTGGTTGACATTTAATTTCAGATTGAGCCGACATATGCAGCGTTTACCGTGAATGCAGTCTCTGCGAACGTGGAACGTTGTCTTTACATTTCAATCACTCTATAGCGACAGGTAGCTTAGTGGTTAAGAGCGTTGTGCCAGTAACCGAAAGGTCGCTGGTTCAAATCCCCGAGCCGACTCGGTGAAAAAAATCTGTTGATGTGCCCTTGAGCAAGGCACTTAACCCTAATTGCTCCTGTAAGTCGCTCTGGATAAGAGCGTCTGCTAAATGACTAAAATGTAAATGTATAGCGTGGATATTCCGTGACGCTGTCATGATCCCTGAGTCTGTTCCTGCCTGTGTTGCCGTTTTTCTGCTCGATATCTCCTGTTTCCCGAAGGTTCCTGAACGCACCCTGTCCGGTTGCCGGGCGACGTTGCTAGGCGGGTGATCTCTCGATTACCCGCACCTGCTTCTCATCAGCCTCGGCACACCTGGTCCTGATCATCACCCCTTCTTAAGCTCTGACCTGACATCCATTCCCTGCCGGATCGTTAGTGTAGTGTATTAGGATTATGTCTTTGTTAATGTTTTTCATGTGGAACTGAACGGATGTTTATTTTAGTTCAAAAGTAGCCATTTGTAGGGTGACGCCCCAGGGGAGACAGGTGATTGGACAGCAGAGGGAGCAACCCATATTTTTGCATTGTTTATAAGTATATGCTGGAGGCAGAGGGGGTTAGAGCAGACATTACAATTCGAGGACACTGCTCTCCGGGTGTCATGACATCCGTCACTTATGCTGGAATCATGTGATATGAATAAACTTATGATCAAAGGTTCAGTATGAGCGGACTCCTTTGTTTGACAGCAATAATTGCCAGCATTTACTCGATACTACAGAATGGCGTCACGAAAAGGGAGGGACTGCATCTCTTTGTTCCATTCATTGCCGCCAAGCTAACTCCTTCTGAAGTCATGGCCAGATAAGGGTGAGTTTTTCCTCACCGCTTTGGGAGTTTGTTAGTTTGGATGCTATTTGAGTGTGTACTGGAGAGATGTACCGTTAGAACCGATGTGCTTTATGTTGCTTTATTGCTGAGAACTGGGGGTCTGGCTAATCATTATAAATTTCTTTGCACTGGTAGACAGTGCAAAAGGGGGGAGAGTAGGCTTGGAATTTTAGAGCAATCTATGGTAGTGAATGAGGCAGATATTGAGGCAGATAATACAAGGCAGATGTACAAGGCAGATATACGTATACAAAATTAGGGCATTGTGAATCTGAAAAGACCTCGAAACGAGGCCATCATAGGATGGGCCATAAAATCCTCTAACGCATTAGGTGTTGGAGGTCAGTCTGGGACTGGGGTTTTTGGAATATATTCAATTGCATGTTACCGCTCAGCGGGTGGTTGACGAAGCATTTTGTTTGATGTAACCTCTCATAGGATATCCATGAACTCACGGCAGCATAAAGTTAGTGGTAAAGGAAAAATAATTTAGGGACAATGCAGGTTCTTGTTGCATGTTGCACGCCACATGATAAATGCTAATGCTAATTGTGTTGCATGCTACATGCTAACGTGTGACCTTAGAGGGCCATTGCGATGGAATAAAGCCTCTTAAATTATGTTTGTGTGTGTAGAATTCAAGTTCTATGCGTTGTGAGCTCTGTTAAGTGTTATTGTTTGACTATAAGGGGTAAAAGAGAGGAGCTGTAGCAGAATACTAACGTTCTGTTGTCTGGAAGTCGTATCGTTGAATGTATTGCGCATGCGTTTAATTTTACGACACTACACTACAACACGTTGGAGATTACGGCACTAGATTATGACACGTTCGTTTTACGGCACTAGACTACAACACGTTGTTTACTAGAACTACAACACGGGGGATTTTGGGTAAATTGGTCATACTTCTGTTGGACTGTGCTGCAGGGGGAGACAGAGAAACAGACACAGACAAAGAGAAGAGATGTGAACACGAATCGGCTGTTGTTTGAAAATGAAACTATTTGTTGAGATCTATTGAATTTATAAATTAGATATATGTTGACGGGTTATAATAAATTAAATTAAATGACGGATTTAAAATAAATAAAAATGTTATTGAGCTATTTAGTCCTGAGTTGATTCTTAGAGCGAATGGGAGTGGAGGAATATTGAATGGTTGAAGTGACTCAGTGACTGCATAGACTGCTAAATTCTTTTTCTGTGTCTCTGTTCGTTTGTCATATGAGAGGAACGATGGGGCGAGAGGAGAGAGAGAGGGAGAAAGAGAGGAGGTGCTGACGTATACATCACGTGACGCGACAGAGGATCGAGTCAGATATCAGGCTGGTTCTGTTTACAAAATCTTCCCCTACAGGATATTTGATGTTATGACAATTCCACAGAGGCTTGGCAACAGACTGATCATTTGAATAAAATTTGCATTTTGGAGTCTCTGTGCATCACTTGGGTTGATTAGGGTTGTGTTGGAAATCGAGTACTGACATTATTCTGTAAAATTAAGATAATTAGGTGCTTATAGAGCAAGGGGGTTTATGGGTATTGTAGTGATTGTAGGGTTAGAGGGCTTTGTTTTTAGGATTGCTGTGAAGTTGACTACTTGCAGTTACTTTCCTGATGGGTTGTGGTAAGATAGCCACTAATTGATAAATTGGTAAGATAGGATATAGAAATAAAAAATTGGTTTTAATTATTCATAATTTTTAATAGATTTTTTAATTGATTTTTTATTTTAATTAAAAATATTTTTTGAATAAAATTTTTAATTGAATTTTTTTAATATTCATATTTTTGTTGATTGATTTAAAAATAATTAAAGGGGGGAAGCCATAGGCTATATAGTCTAAAATAAAATAATTCACAATAAAGGAATATAAAAGGGTTGTTACAATGGGGAAAAACGACATCAAGGCTATGAAGGTAATTACACCTGTTGATATAGACTATGGGGAGACTGGGGATGGTTGTTTAAACAATGGGGAGACTGGGGATAGTTGTTTAAACTATAGGGAGACTGGGGATGGTTGTCACATTGTTTATAAGTTGTGTGACAACCCAACCCCATTTCCCCCTACACCAATTCCAAGTTTTAGGAACTTTAACTCTTCATGTCCAAGGAAACGTCTTTTGATCAAAACGTTAATGTACCGAACGACTGTTAGGCCAACATGTGTCCATCTGAGATGGACAGCTCTTCTTAGTGCTCCAGTGTACAGTAACAGATGGAGTCTTACAGATCTCCAATAAAGCACTAGCAGCTATATTCCTAATATCATCAATGACTTCGCATTGCAGTGACATTCATTAATACACAACTCTGAGTGTTTGATGTAAGATTACTTTGAGTGTAATATGCCGAATGTATCATGATACATATAGCATTGTTTTCAAGGCCTAATAATGAAGTATAATTCAACCACTTTAAATTCTTCTGCATCTCTTCCTTTCAGAGAGCAAGATACTGAAACTGTAGTTTCTAGTTAGAGAGGATCAATTTAAAATTTTAAACACAAAGAAATCTTAGCGAGAGACTGCATTCAAGGTAAACGCTGCGCATGTCGGCTCATTCTGAAATTACCTTTAAATATTGCGCTGAACTTGCGCGATATGGATTGAATTGAGCCCTTAGCCTGTGGTTTTCTATTGCTAATCGGACCGGAATACAGAGGCACAACCACAACACAGGTCTTAATATTAAATATAATTATTATTACCTGTCACCCGGTTCAGAGGAGCCTTCATACTGTACTGTAATGGCCGTGTTTTCATGAGTGTGTTTTAATGAGTGTGTGTGTGTTAGTGTGTATGTGTTGTTGGTGTGTGTGTGTGTGTGTTGTTAGTGTGTGTGTGTGTGTGTTGTTAGTGTGTGTGTGTTGTTAGTGTGTGTGTGTGTGTGTGTATGTATGCTACTGTACTCCTCTCTTCCCATACCTCTCTATGACATCATACCTCTCTATGACATAATACCTCTCTATGATATCATACCTCTATGACATACCTGTCTATGACATCATACCTCTCTATGACATCATACCTCTCTATGACAGATCCCATATGGATTGTGTTAAATTAAATCTTCCTCCCCTGAAATATGATACCACACACACACACACACACACACACACACACAATCAAACAGAAGCTGATGCAGAATCTAATCCAACATCTGTCCTGCTTTTATGACCAATTAGAACATGACAGGAAATTGGTTATTCATGTCAGAAATGTGAACAATAGCACATTAAAATAAGGTAGTAAAATCATCAATTACTGAAATCCGAAACGTAACTAGGGGCTAGATTCAATCCGTATCGCAGGAGATGTGCGTTATAGCGTGGTTGACATTTAATTTCAGATTGAGCCGACATATGCAGCGTTTACCGTGAATGCAGTCTCTGTGAACGTGGAACGTTGTCTTTACATTTCAATCACTCTATAGCGACAGGTAGCTTAGTGGTTAAGAGCGTTGTGCCAGTAACCGAAAGGTCGCTGGTTCAAATCCCCGAGCCGACTCGGTGAAAAAAATCTGTTGATGTGCCCTTGAGCAAGGCACTTAACCCTAATTGCTCCTGTAAGTCGCTCTGGATAAGAGCGTCTGCTAAATGACTAAAATGTAAATGTATAGCGTGGATATTCCGTGACGCTGTCATGATCCCTGAGTCTGTTCCTGCCTGTGTTGCCGTTTTTCTGCTCGATATCTCCTGTTTCCCGAAGGTTCCTGAACGCACCCTGTCCGGTTGCCGGGCGACGTTGCTAGGCGGGTGATCTCTCGATTACCCGCACCTGCTTCTCATCAGCCTCGGCACACCTGGTCCTGATCATCACCCCTTCTTAAGCTCTGACCTGACATCCATTCCCTGCCGGATCGTTAGTGTAGTGTATTAGGATTATGTCTTTGTTAATGTTTTTCATGTGGAACTGAACGGATGTTTATTTTAGTTCAAAAGTAGCCATTTGTAGGGTGACGCCCCAGGGGAGACAGGTGATTGGACAGCAGAGGGAGCAACCCATATTTTTGCATTGTTTATAAGTATATGCTGGAGGCAGAGGGGGTTAGAGCAGACATTACAATTCGAGGACACTGCTCTCCGGGTGTCATGACATCCGTCACTTATGCTGGAATCATGTGATATGAATAAACTTATGATCAAAGGTTCAGTATGAGCGGACTCCTTTGTTTGACAGCAATAATTGCCAGCATTTACTCGATACTACAGAATGGCGTCACGAAAAGGGAGGGACTGCATCTCTTTGTTCCATTCATTGCCGCCAAGCTAACTCCTTCTGAAGTCATGGCCAGATAAGGGTGAGTTTTTCCTCACCGCTTTGGGAGTTTGTTAGTTTGGATGCTATTTGAGTGTGTACTGGAGAGATGTACCGTTAGAACCGATGTGCTTTATGTTGCTTTATTGCTGAGAACTGGGGGTCTGGCTAATCATTATAAATTTCTTTGCACTGGTAGACAGTGCAAAAGGGGGGAGAGTAGGCTTGGAATTTTAGAGCAATCTATGGTAGTGAATGAGGCAGATATTGAGGCAGATAATACAAGGCAGATGTACAAGGCAGATATACGTATACAAAATTAGGGCATTGTGAATCTGAAAAGACCTCGAAACGAGGCCATCATAGGATGGGCCATAAAATCCTCTAATGCATTAGGTGTTGGAGGTCAGTCTGGGACTGGGGTTTTTGGAATATATTCAATTGCATGTTACCGCTCAGCGGGTGGTTGACGAAGCATTTTGTTTGATGTAACCTCTCATAGGATATCCATGAACTCACGGCAGCATAAAGTTAGTGGTAAAGGAAAAATAATTTAGGGACAATGCAGGTTCTTGTTGCATGTTGCACGCCACATGATAAATGCTAATGCTAATTGTGTTGCATGCTACATGCTAACGTGTGACCTTAGAGGGCCATTGCGATGGAATAAAGCCTCTTAAATTATGTTTGTGTGTGTAGAATTCAAGTTCTATGCGTTGTGAGCTCTGTTAAGTGTTATTGTTTGACTATAAGGGGTAAAAGAGAGGAGCTGTAGCAGAATGCTAACGTTCTGTTGTCTGGAAGTCGTATCGTTGAATGTATTGCGCATGCGTTTAATTTTACGACACTACACTACAACACGTTGGAGATTACGGCACTAGACCATCATAGGATGGTCTAGTGCCGTAATCTGTTGTCTGGACCTATGGCAGTCTCTATGGGGGTGCCACAGGGTTCAATTCTTGGGCCGACACTTTTCTCCGTGTATATCAATGATGTCGCTCTTGCTGCTGGTGACTCTCAGATCCACCTCTACGCAGACGACACCATTTTGTATACATCTGGCCCTTCATTGGACACTGTGTTAACAAACCTCCAAACGAGCTTCAATGCCATACAACAATCCTTCAGTAGCCTTCAACTGCTCTTAAACACTAGTAAAACTAAATGCATGCTTTTCAATCGAACGCTGCTAGCACCCGCCCACCCGACTAGAATCACCACTCTCGACGGGTCTGACCTAGAGTATGTGGACAACTACAAATATCTAGGTGTCTGGTTAGACTGTAAACTCAACTTCCAGACTCACATAAAGAATCTCCAATCCAAAGTTAAATCTAGAATCGGCTTCCTATTTCGCAACAAAGCCTCCTTCACTCATGCTGCCAAACATGCCCTCGTAAAACTGACTATCCTACCGATCCTTGACTTCGGCGATGTCATTTACAAAATAGCCTCCAACACTCTACTCAGCAAATTGGATGTAGTCTATCACAGTGCCATCCGTTTTGTCTCCAAAGCCCCATACACTACCCACCACTGTGACCTGTACGCTCTTGTTGGCTGGTCCTCACTACATGTTCGTCGTCAAACCCACTGGCTCCAGGCCATCTATAAATCACTGCTAGGCAAATCCCCGCCTTATCTTAGCTCATTGGTCACCATAGCAGCACCCACCCGTAGTCTGCGCTCCAGCAGGTATATCTCACTGGTCATTCCCAAAGCCAACACCTCCTTTGGCCGCCATTCCTTCCAGTTCTCTGCTGCCAATGACTGGAACGAATTGCAAAAATCTCTGAAGCTGGAGACTCTTATCTCCCTCAATAACTTTAAGCATCAGTTGTCAGAGCACCTTACCGATCACTGCACCTGTACACAGCCCATCTGAAATTAGCCCACCCAACTACCTCATCCCTATATTGTTATTTATTTTGCTCTTTTGCACCCCAGTATCTCTATTTGCACATCATCTCTTGCACATCTAGCATTCCAGTGTTAATACTATTGTAATTATTCTGCACTATAGCCTATTTATTGCCTTACCTCCATAACTTGCTACATTTGCACACACTGTATATATATTTTCTGTTGTATTTCTGACTTTATGTTTTTTTTTACCCCATATGTAACTCTGTGTTGTTTTTATTGCACTACTTTGCTTTATCTTGGCCAGGTCGCAGTTGTAAATGAGAACCTGTTCTCAACTGGCTTACCTGGTTAAATAAAGGTGAAATAAAAAAAATAAAAAAAAATAAAAATAATGACACGTTCGTTTTACGGCACTAGACTACAACACGTTGTTTACTAGAACTACAACACGGGGGATTTTGGGTAAATTGGTCATACTTCTGTTGGACTGTGCTGCAGGGGGAGACAGAGAAACAGACACAGACAAAGAGAAGAGATGTGAACACGAATCGGCTGTTGTTTGAAAATGAAACTATTTGTTGAGATCTATTGAATTTATAAATTAGATATATGTTGACGGGTTATATTAAATTAAATGACGGATTTAAAATAAATAAAAATGTTATTGAGCTATTTAGTCCTGAGTTGATTCTTAGAGCGAATGGGAGTGGAGGAATATTGAATGGTTGAAGTGACTCAGTGACTGCATAGACTGCTAAATTCTTTTTCTGTGTCTCTGTTCGTTTGTCATATGAGAGGAACGATGGGGCGAGAGGAGAGAGAGAGGGAGAAAGAGAGGAGGTGCTGACGTATACATCACGTGACGCGACAGAGGATCGAGTCAGATATCAGGCTGGTTCTGTTTACAAAATCTTCCCCTACAGGATATTTGATGTTATGACAATTTCACAGAGGCTTGGCAACAGACTGATCATTTGAATAAAATTTGCATTTTGGAGTCTCTGTGCATCACTTGGGTTGATTAGGGTTGTGTTGGAAATCGAGTACTGACATTATTCTGTAAAATTAAGATAATTAGGTGCTTATAGAGCAAGGGGGTTTATGGGTATTGTAGTGATTGTAGGGTTAGAGGGCTTTGTTTTTAGGATTGCTGTGAAGTTGACTACTTGCAGTTACTTTCCTGATGGGTTGTGGTAAGATAGCCACTAATTGATAAATTGGTAAGATAGGATATAGAAATAAAAAAATGGTTTTAATTATTCATAATTTTTAATAGATTTTTTAATTGATTTTTTATTTTAATTAAAAATATTTTTTGAATAAAATTTTTAATTGATTTTTTTTAATATTCATATTTTTGTTGATTGATTTAAAAATAATTAAAGGGGGGAAGCCATAGGCTATATAGTCTAAAATAAAATAATTCACAATAAAGGAATATAAAAGGGTTGTTACAATGGGGAAAAACGACATCAAGGCTATGAAGGTAATTACACCTGTTGATATAGTACAAAATAGTAATCCTTTAACTAAAGTATTGCTAGGTTATCCGGCAAATGAAACAATAGTTGCCCTTCATTCTCAAACAAAAACTGATAAAAGATTCCAGCGATAAGATAAACAAAGGTATAGAGAAAAGGCTAAAGGAAGAGAAGGCGACAGAAAAACTAATGGCAGAAGTTAGTACACCTTTCTCACACACGGATTCAGCAAAAAGACACCCACCTTATGAGAAGGAAGTAGAGCTTAGGGATGTTTATCCTCAGCTTCCAGTGATCATCCAGGAGGGTGATTATTGCATCAGAGATGAAGATGAACGAATAATAGATAGTGGACAAGCAGAAACGACCAGAAAGATGAATCCAAAACTCCAGAAGTAAGAAAAACCGAGATGTCTGGAAACTAAGAGAAGAATACAGTGAGGCCAAGGAAAAAGGCCACTAGTAAGAAGATGATGGAAGATGATATTTCGAGGACAGAACTTAGAATATAAGCTGTTGAAGAATCCTGATATGTCAACAACAAGAAAGAACAGGACGAAGAAACTCTCAGAAAACTCAATCAAATACAACTGGTGAGAAGGAGAAGAGAAGCTTTGGTTATGAAGAATCAGGGTGAACCAAATCAACAATCACTGCTACAGCTTCAACTGAACAAGGTCAAATGCAATTGTACCAGCCACCAAGGGCGGTACCAGTTGTTTCATATCCACAGCCAGTTTCTGGACAGACACAGAGTTGGAGAGGAAGAGGACGAGAAGGCTTAGAAGGAGGAGGAAGATTTCAGCTACACTTCCAGCAACTTTCAGAAGAGTGTTATAATTATGGACAGGTTGGTCACTTTACCTGTTAATGCAATACGCCAGGAGGAAACAACAGAGGAAATTTCTGAGGAAGATAAAGGAGCAAGTGAAGATCACCTGTTCTCTAGGTGAACCCTTCAAGGATTCTAGAGGGCCTAGAAGATACGAAGGGGGGTGTCAGCTGATAGCATCGATTAGAGAAGAAGAGAAAATATCTAACAATTGAAGTAAAAACAAAGGACTAGGAGAGGTGAATAGTGGAAAAGCTTTTATCTGTGTTCAGCCTAAAGAGGTTAAACATCTCACTATGTAAAATTAACTAATTAGGATAGGGATTTGAGGTAGTAAAACAGTTAATTACTCTTAAGGAACCAATTGAGCTCTTCTATAAAAAATCAAAGAGAAATTAAAATAGACATACTAATATTAGAACATATACCTATTGCATTGTTGGGAAGAGATGCATTGTGTAAATTGAACTGTACAATAAGATGTACACTAAACGGCTGTCTGGTAGAATATTTTAAAAGAGTAGGGTTTTGGGGAATCTATTAGACTGCCTATTAGACAATCTGTCTGAAAAATAAAGTTAAAAGGGGTGATTTATTCTGGGTTACATTCCTACACCAAGAGATTTCAGGCTAGGCTAAAAGGTGTTTAGTCGTTTGCCAAGTCTGTGTGTAAAGAAGTCAGAAGCAGGTGGGGACTTCCCTATCACATATTCTAAAAATTGGTGGTAAAGGATTTTGTGAATAAATCAGTGGAAAAGTTTTAAAGGTTAGGAGAAAAGATTAGATTAAAAAAGTTAGGAGAACTAGGGTTGAAGGAACTCTAAGACAGGAAGCTAAGTTTCAAAGTTAGTAGTAAGAGAGAGAGAACAGTGGTGAAGGACATTTTAGAGTTTAGTGGGAAGATAGATATGGTAGGAGTTTAGATCTGTTAGGAGCAGATGCATTGAGAAAGTATGTGTTGCTGAATGATAAGAGAAGATTGAGGGTGATTGAGTATCTATACTTACAATTCCCAGCAGGAAGATCAAGGTAATTGTGGGTGTATTTTTTATAATCAAAAGTTTGAAAGTGAGGGATTAGAGGTAGGACTGAGAGTAAAAAAAAAGTGACACTAGTGGTGATAGAGGGAAATACAAGTAAGGAGTTAAAAGTCTTAGGGAAAATAGATGAAGTAACAACAATGACATTAACACTTCAGTATATTAAAACAACAGTGAGAAGCAATTTAACTCTTTCAACATTGATAGTTATTAAAGCCATAGATATATCGCATTTGATTATAAGGGAACCAATAGCTCCAGCACCAATTTTAGGGGGAAAAAGACTGTTATTAGGGTTAGGATGGGGACGTTCCTCCCACATGGAGAGATAATTATGGAGAAGAAGTATTGTTATCAGGACCAGAAGTAGAAGCTGTTGCACCTAGTCAAAGGAAGTATATTTTGTACAACGGTATCAATCAATCAATTTTATTTTATATAGCCCTTCTTACATCAGCTAATATCTCGAAGTGCTGTACAGAAACCCAGCCTAAAACCCCAAACAGCTAGTAATGCAGGTGTAGAAGCACGGTGGCTAGGAAAAACTCCCTAGAAAGGCGAAAACCTAGGAAGAAACCTAGAGAGGAACCAGGCTATGAGGGGTGGCCAGTCCTCTTCTGGCTGTGCCGGGTGAAGATTATAACAGAACCATGCCAAGATGTTCAAAAATGTTCATAAGTGACAAGCATGGTCAAATAATAATCAGGATGAAGTGGAAGAGGGTTATGAGTGATTGTTCATTTATTTTGCGTAATGTTACAGAGAAAGATCAGGGAGAATATATGTGTACTTATCTAGTGCAAGCATTAAAATTTGTTCCGGTTAAGAATTATTGGTTAAAAGGCTATGTAATTCGTAAAGTGACGCTTATAATGGAAGATTTGAAATCTGTTGAAGCTTCCACAGTCACCGAAGGAGTTCAGGAGAAGTATATTACAGTAGTCACTCCAACAGTAAATAATACACAGAGGATATCGGTAGCTTTCCCACTAGAAGTAGTTAAGGGTGTTAATACATCAACTAAATCAACTACTTTAATGGTAACTTTGAAAGGGATTAATGGTACGACGGCAGTAACAAATGTAGGAAGTATGACACAGACACAAACAACGACTTTTCTGAAATGATACGGATGGAGAGTGCTGTCAATGGTAGTAAGGATAGGGTTAAAATAGGAGAGCAGATAGTGGTAGAGAACAATATAGATTCATCTGAAATAGTGAAGGATACTATCATGGAGGTACAGGATGAGGTCTTTGATTTTAATGACAGACAAGGAGAGGTATCTGATCAGTACCGCTCGTTAGGGAAGAGAAAAACTAAATGGATGGGTTTGATTCTTCTGTTGTGAAAATTAAAGATGGATGGGCAGGTAGGAATCTTTGGTTCCAGCAGCTAGCTCATTCTGTAAGATCAGTGAGGAATCTTGAGGGTCCATGTCTGTTGAGAAGTCCAGAACAGATAAAATAATGTCATTGTCAAAACATTTGTTTAAGCCTAGGTTTAAGTGTTCTTGGTTAAATGAATTACCCTATGTGAATTTGTTAGATGGGAAGGAAAATCAGGTAACAGCGAACCCTGAAGCATTGGAGGTGAAACCAGTGAGGGCTAAAAGTTGTTTTTGTTCTAATAAAACATATGATGTAAGGGGTATGTTTATGGGAATATCAGATTGTGATGATTATATGATGACTTTGGGTAAGCATGAACATAAGGGTAGTAATGAGAAATATAATGTTACTTTTTATGTACCAGTTAGCAAGAAGAGCAGAACTTTGATGGTGAAAGATTAGCTTTTGCCTGACAAGGTGACTATTGGGAATTTTAGAGATATTTGGAGGGTTTGTGGTGATAAAGCGTATATATTCTTACCCTATGGATGGACAGGATGTTGTTACATGTCAACGTTGAAGCTTCCATATGAGGTTTCTACCATTAAAAGAGGGGTAGCACCGGACACAGATAAATCTGAATCTAGGTTTGGAAGTAGGGTGAAAAGAGACATGGCGACATTTCATAGACTTATCCTCCAATGATAGGCTTCCCAGACTAAGAGAGAAGGGGGGATTTTTCCATGGTATGGTGTAACATTTTTGGCAGATCATATTGATAATATTACCTATACTTTGATTCCAGATAGTTATATATGCATTGAAGAATATAAGGGATGCGTTTGGTAGATCTGAAGGAGCTGGATGGTCAGCGAAGACTTGGTTGCAAGATCAGTTAGGCCCAGTAGGAGCAGTGATGGTTCAGATTTAATAGCAGTTTTGATAGCACTGTGTGTGATGTTTGTAATTTGTTACTGACCTTTGAGAAAGCTATGATATTGAGATAGGTTGGAGTTGTGATGCCTGGTGACAACACTCAGATGCCGTTGTTGACTGTTCCTGATCTGGATGAAGAGGGACAAGTGGGACTGGATGGAGAATTGATGATAAATATCCTTTTTGATTTTTTGATCATTTTTCACAACATTTTTTTCAATATTAGTGTGATTTTAGTATGATGTTATGAATCAAAGGGGGGAAGTGTATGAATGAATCACATTATCCTATTTCATTATTCTATCATTTATATTGATTCATACATCATTTATATATCATTTTTATATTCTTAGTTGATATTGATGTTTAATTTGAAAGTGTTGTTTTGCAAAAGATACTGTTTGGTCTTTTCTTTTCTTCCAGAAGCATTTGGGGGAATATGTAGAGATTGAAGGACAATATGAAGGGACAATATGAAAGGAGAATGACTGGAGGAGATGGAACAAGGAAGGTGTGGAAAGGTTCCCATTCCATCATCAACGATGCATTGGAAGAGGAGACTACGGGGGAGATGAAGTGTAGTGGACTACATTCCAGTGTCTGCAATGAAATATAGACATATTTGCATGTGTAATACATAATTTGTGTCATATTCTTAGGTATTAATTTTTGTAGAATGATATTTGATGTTATTGAATACATGTGGGGAACTTAGATGTTTTTGTTTATTTCGTGAATGCTTAGGGACAGGGAGTCTAGGCAGGGATAGAGGTCCACTATAGGGTCCGATGGGTTGACCAGCCTGAGAGTGGACATTTTGGATAGTATTTTGTTTGCAGGGGCTTACATGTGTATTTAATTGCATCATAGTTTCAAATGCATTGATAAAGATTTATGAATTCATCGGGAGTACCTAGGTGGTTGCCTGGGGCAGAGGGACCGTGAGAGAATTTTACTGTCTTGATTGATGGATGGATATCTGGAAAGATTGCTGCCAGACAGTTTTTCGCTCTCACACTCCATAAAGATTTGTTCATATTTCATAGTAATGTATTCACACTCCATAAAGATTTGTTCATATTTCATAGTAATGTATTCACACTCCATAAACATTTGTTCATATTTCATAGAAAGGTATTTACACTCTAGAGAAAAATGTTTTTTGGTTTAATGTTAAAGATACTCAATAAGATAAATTGTTACTTGTCATAATCCTGTTTTGTTTGTTTTCGAGACTTTTAGTTCGTCTCGAAGGGGGGAATGTAGTGTATTAGGATTATGTCTTTGTTAATGTTTTTCATGTGGAACTGAACGGATGTTTATTTTAGTTCAAAAGTAGCCATTTGTAGGGTGACGCCCCAGGGGAGACAGGTGATTGGACAGCAGAGGGAGCAACCCATATTTTTGCATTGTTTATAAGTATATGCTGGAGGCAGAGGGGGTTAGAGCAGACATTACAATTCGAGGACACTGCTCTCCGGGTGTCATGACATCCGTCACTTATGCTGGAATCTTGTGATATGAATAAACGTATGATCAAAGGTTCAGTATGAGCGGACTCCTTTGTTTGACAGCAATAATTGCCAGCATTTACTCGATACTACATTAGCCATGAACAGTATGTTTGTCAGCGTATCAGCCTCTGAGTTACTAGCGTTAGTTTTGTTGTTTTGCACCTTGTTGGCTTGCCGTGTACTTACCTCCGTTTGTTTCTATCTACAGTCAATCTCCCAGAACCTTCACCCAACCCCTGCCTGGTTGTCGGCGGCTGCCGAGCCATCATTGGATCTGCCACTTCACCTCCACCAACTCATCTCCGCCACCCGCTCTGTCCCCTGGATTATTCTGCATCGTTTTTTGAATCTGTTAATAAATACTCACCTTCGTTCAACTCACCTTGTCCTGGTCTGCTTCTGGGTTCTGGCTTAGAAAACCGTGACAGACGCGGTTTGAATCTAGGCCTAGGACCTGTCTTGGGAAAATCTCCTATAACTATAATATGAGGTACACTATCCCTTTAAAGTCTGACGTCTTATATATGTCACAATGTGTACAAACACTTTACGCACCTGGTAAAGTGTTTGTACACAAACAATAATGAAAAAGGAAGACACTATCTTCAAGACGAGATCCTGATAAACACTTGTGGCACCACCTGGTGGCCAACATTTGTATTTACACCATTGATTGATTAATTTGTATTTTAAGAATAATGACTAAAGGATTTCACCCCAAATACAGTATAAATGTGTGAACGGTGTTAGAGTTATAATGTAGTGGCAACCAACTAACAGAGGGGGGCGGGACTAAACATTCCAGGGTGAAGGGGACTGAGAAAACGGGTTAAAAAAAAGCCTCCTAAAGGTGGGCGGAGCAAAGTGCCTTTGTGTGTCAGGGGGTATAAAGCTGTATGTATGTTTTTTGGCGGCAGAGCTCTCCATGATTAAAAATACAGATCATTCTTGCTGGTTGTGGACCTTGAATCATTTATGATTAAAACCAGAGCCTTACAACCCCTGGTAATGATTCAAGCTTAGGTTGAATTAGAGATATAAATTCTCATGACAACCATAAAACAATTACACCTGAAAATGGCTGATCTCACCAGCCTGTAAAAGCGGAAATCTGCTCCTCCGAATGGTCTTGTACGTTGTCAAAAACGTGTGTTTCTGAAATTCATTGCATGCAAAATGCTCACAAGATTTCCAGAGACGCCTGAATACATAAAACAAATTTTTTTTAAACTTTCTGGCGAAGTATGTTAATGTTTGTGACGTATATTTGTATTAATGGGGTCCAGCAAAATAAGACAGTTACATACAGTTTAAAATACTACATTTCATAACACCTTACCCTGGACATTCAGTGTCTTCCCTCAGGCCACCACTGCACCACCACATATTTACAATACACATACATGTTCACGTGTGTAGATTGCGTGTCTTATCATGTGTATGTGTGTCTGTGCCTGTGACCTGTGTGTGTGTCTCTTCACAGTCCCCAATCTGATTCTACTGCTTGTATCAGTTACCTGATGTGGAATAGAGTTCCATGTAGCCATGGCTCTACGTAGTACTGTGCGCCTCCCATAGTCTGTTCTTGATTTGGGGATTGTGAAGAGACCTCTGGTGGCATGTCTTGTGGGGTATTCATGGTTGTCCGAGCTGTGTGCTAGTAGTTTAAACAGACACCTCGGTGCATTCAGCTTGTCAACACTTCTTACAAAAACAAGTAATGATGAAGTCAATCTCTCCTCCACTTTGAGACATATTATTAATGTTAGCTCTCCGTGTACTTTTAAGGGCCAGCCGTGCTGCCCTGTTCTGGGCCAGTTGTAATTTTCCGAGGTCCCTCTTTGTGGCACCTGACCACACGACTGGGCAGTAGTCCAGGTGCGACAAAACTAGGGCCTGTAGGACCTGCCTCGTTGATAGTGTTGTTAAGAAGGTAGAGCAGCGCTTTATTATGGACATACTTCTCCCCATTTTAGCTACTGTTGTATCAACATGTTTTGACCATGACAGTTTACAATCCAGGGTTACTCCAAGCAGTTTATTCACCTCAATTTGCTCAATTTCCACATTATTTATTACAAGATTTAGTTGAGGTTTATGGTTTAGTGAATGATTTTTGTCCCAAATACAATGCTTTTAGTTTTTGAAATGCAGTATTTAGGACAAACGTATTCCTTGCCACCCATTCTAAAACTAACTGCAGCTCTTTGTTAAGTGTTGCAATGATTTCACTCGCTGTAGTAGCTGACATGTATAGTGTTGAGTCACCCGCATACATAGACACACTGGCTTTACTCAAAGCCAATGGCATGTCATTAGTAAAGATTGAAAAAAGTAATGGGCCTAGACAGCTGCCCTGGGGAATTCCTGATTCTACCTGGATTATGTTGGAAAGGCTTCCATTAAAGAATACCCTCTGTGTTCTGTTAGACAGGTAACTCTGTATCCACAATATAGCAGGGGGAGTAAAGCCATAACACATACGTTTTTCCAGCAGCAGACTATGATTGATAATGTCAAAAGCTGCACTGAAGTCTAACAAAACAGCTCCCACAATCTTTTTATCATAAATTTCTCTCAGCCAATCATCAGTCATTTGTGTAAGTGCTGTGCTTGTTGAATGTCCTTCCCTATAAGCGTGCTGAAAGTCTGTTGTCAATTTGTTTACAGTACAATAGCATTGTATCTGGTCAAACACAATTTTTTCCAAAAGTCTACTTAGGGTTGGTAACAGGCTGTTTGGTCGGATATTTGAGCCAGTAAAGGGGCTTTACTATTCATGGGTAGCTGAATTACTTTTGCTTCCCTCCAGGCCTGAGGCCACACACTTTCTAGTAGGCTTAAATTGAAGAAATGACAATATCGTCCGCTATTATCCAATTTTCCATCCAAGTTGTCAGACCCCTGTGGCTTGTCATTGTTGATAGACCAACATTTTGTATCACTTCTTCCACACTCACTTTATGGAATTCAATATTACTTGGATGTGTTAGTGGTAGCGTTTGTTGCTGGGATGTCATGCCTAAGTTTGCTAATCTTGACAATTAAAAAATAATTAAAGTAGTGCGACATTGGGCATTAAAGATGCAGTCAGTCATGTCAGAAGCTAGCAGATTCATTACTTACCAACAACAGCTGTAAATTCCAATAAACAACCTCACGTTTTGAAGTTCACTTTCCTTGCTTTCTCTAAAAACACTATAATGAATCTAGCAAAGAAGATTGTTAGCACGTTTCTCACACTGGCTTTAGCCATGGGGGGAGAAGGACTGCCTTGGCAAGTGCAGGTGGGTTGCCTAGCAACACGTGCCTGGGAGTCAACGTATGCATAGCGTGACAAATTCCCGTGATTCGGAACGAACAGCTAGCACAACAGCTAAAATGGCTTTGAAAAATAATAATATGTCAGCTAATAGGGAGAACTATCTAATAAATAACTACATTCTGGCATTCACTAATCATAAACTATTAATAATATACATTTTGGTACATTTGTGGACAATTCTTACTTACTCAACTTAAGTATTATATTATTAAGTGTTGCAAACCACACGTGCATAGATTTTTTGTATTGCAAAATCACGTCAATTTGTCTTTCCAGAAATAAGTTATTTGAGGTCTCCTTGGGCAGTACTAATCACTTAAAAATGTTCCATGCAAGGAAAACTGTGTCTGGGGTTTCTAAGGGCTATACAGTATATTTCTGGAGTGTTTATTTGATGGCCTGAAAACATAGGAATGAATTTCAAAGAAAAGCTTTAATAGGAAATAAGGCATAATATGATTTAATATTAATATTCATCATTTTAGGAAGATAAAACACCTGTAAAGTATAATAAATACCCAACGGCACCTTAAGCATATAAAGGCTGTTACAAAAATACATAATACATGGCTTTGTTTTAAGACATACAGAAGTCTATTGCAAAACAGGGTCTCAAGGACCCGGAACCTGGTCTCAAGGACCCGGAACCTGGTCTCAAGGATCCGGAACCTGGTCTCAAGGACCCGGAACCTGGTCTCAAGGACCCGGAACCTGGTCTCAAGGACCCTTAATCCCTTTTTGGTCTTGCCAGCATGTGAAGAAAGGAAAAGGAACATTTAGTGAAATACATTTATCTGAAGGGTTAATCTAACTGCATCAGATAAAACATCCATAAACCATAAAATAGGATATCACACTCTCAATTCTCAAAAAACATGAGATCACGGCTGCTTCCTACCTCCTGTTTATGTGGAGCCTGAGTGCATGCTAAGCGCAGTTCCTGTAAGTGATGACATCTTTCATGTGTGCATGAGCATCTTTGACTTACAGTAGAAGATAACATCAACAGCAGAGGGCAGTAGGCCTAGACACTGCCTGGTCTCCAGATATAGTACTAATGGTAGTACACAGGGCATTATGTGTACTGTAGTACATCATGCTACAGTCTCCATGTTCTATACTGTACTACAAAACAGCAGATCAGCTCCATGCTTAGATGAATCTCCAGCAGCTATTCACCATGCACACATTGTATAGAATAGATTCCCTTTAGATTCCCCTGTCCCGAGAATAAAAAAAATCTCCCTCTTGAACAGTTTATCTTGGTCCTCTCTCTCAGAGCTTCTGCTAAGGGTTTGTCTTGGTCCTCTCTCTCAGAGCTTCTGCTCAGGGTTTGTCTTGGTCCTCTCTCTCAGAGCTTCTGCTCAGGGTTTGTCTTGGTCCTCTCTCTCAGAGCTTCTGCTCAGGGTTTGTCTTGGTCCTCTCTCTCAGAGCTTCTGCTCAGGGTTTGTCTTGGTCCTCTCTCTCAGAGCTTCTGCTCAGGGTTTGTCTTGGTCCTCTCTCTCAGAGCTTCTGCTCAGGGTTTGTCTTGGTCCTCTCTCTCAGAGCTTCTGCTCAGGGTTTGTCTTGGTCCTCTCTCTCAGAGCTTCTGCTCAGGGTTTGTCTTGGTCCTCTCTCTCAGAGCTTCTGCTCAGGGTTAGTTTTGGTCCTCTCTCTCAGAGCTTCTGCTCAGGGTTAGTTTTGGTCCTCTCTCTCTTGTTGCTGCAGTTGTTTTTGTTGGCGTCAAATCAAATCATAACATTTTATTTGTCACATGCTTCGTAAAACAACAGGTGTAGACTAACAGTGAAATGCTTACTTACGGGCCCTTACCCACAATGCAGAGAGAAAGAAAATAGAGAAATAATAATAAAAGTAATAATAAATACACAATGAGTAACGATAACTTGGCTATAAACACAGGGTTGCAAAGTTGTTGTAGATAGGCAGGTAGCCTAGCGGTTAGGGCGTTGGCCCAGTCACCAGCAGGTAGCCTAGCGGTTAGGGCGTTGGCCCAGTCACCAGCAGGTAGCCTAGCGGTTAGGGCGTTGGCCCAGTAACCAGCAGGTAGCCTAGCGGTTAGGGCGTTGGCCCAGTCACCAGCAGGTAGCCTAGCGGTTAGGGCGTTGGCCCAGTAACCAGCAGGTAGCCTAGCGGTTAGGGCGTTGGCCCAGTCACCAGCAGGTAGCCTAGCGGTTAGGGCGTTGGCCCAGTAACCAGCAGGTAGCCTAGCGGTTAGGGCGTTGGCCCAGTCACCAGCAGGTAGCCTAGCGGTTAGGGCGTTGGCCCAGTCACCAGCAGGTAGCCTAGCGGTTAGGGCGTTGGCCCAGTCACCGAAAAGTCCCTTGTTCGAATATCCAAGCCAACAAGGTGAAAAATATGTCGATTTGCCCTTAAGCAAGAAACGTAACCCTAATTTGCTCCAGGGGCACCGTACTACAATGGATGACCCTGTAAAACAACACATTTCACTGCACCTAGTGTATGTGACAATAAAACATATTTTATCTTTTGTAAACAGTCCATTGTGGAACATACTCTTCATGCTCACATAGGCTTGTATTGTAGTCCAATCATTCACAGGCTTGTATTGTAGTCCAATCATTGATAGGCTTGCATTGTAGTCCAATCACTCACAGGCTTGTATTGTAGTCCAATCATTCATAGGCTTGTATTGTAGTCCAATCATTCATAGGCTTGTTTTGCAGTCCAATCATTCATAGGCTTGTATTGTAGTCCAATCATTCATGCACAGTATGTCTGTCCTTCAAGCATTGCAAATGGAAGACACTTCCACATTCTGCTCAGTGGGTGTAAAATAAAAGCTTTTTCATATACTGTATATAAAATAAATCTCCCTTTTCCCAAAGTGTAGCACATGATGTAATACCAACACAAAGTGTACAGTGTAGCATGTAATATCAATACTGTAAGATATTTATAAAGCCAACACAGTAGTGCAACAGATTCATTTGGTAATTTGAAGGAAATATTGCCCAAATCCTCCAAACTGCCTTAACCCAAAGTCCTATTTAATCATATAAGATGAATATTAGCCCTTTTCTTTGGTAAAACACGTGACTTGTGTGTACAGGGAAAGCTTGATTCAATATCATTTTTGATATACATAATCTCTTCTGCTATATAAATAAAGCTTGATTTGATTCTAAATAATCACAACACTACAACTACCTCTTCCACTTACATCCCAACATAAACACATGATTTTCCTGTGTTTTATATATATATTTCCACACTATGAGGTTGGAATAATACTGTGAAATAGTGAAAATGATGATAATGTCCTTTTAGTGTATGAGCTGTTTGAAAAGACCTCCTGAAATTTCAGCCTGATTTGGTGGGATGGAGTTTTGGCCTGGCTGGTGACATCACCAGGCAGTGAATTGGTTCATAGACCAATAAAAAAAGAGTTCCAAACCTCTCTGCCAATAACAGCTACTCCTCACTAAGACCACTCCAGGACAGTCCTAGCAAAATTCTTGTTTGAGAAATTGCTCTTTGCTAAGAAGCAATTTAGTTTCTTCTTTTTGACCATTTTGATTGAAAACAATCACAGTAAGGTACTTAATTGTTACCCAGAAATGAGTTAATATTGAGATAAAACCAGCTGTTTTCCATAACCGCTTTTGGAAAACAGGAACTAGAGACAGAATGCTTTACATTTCAATAGTACAGAGAAAGATGCTAAAGAAAGTTTGAACACTTAACTTGTGGGCACTGTATTGTACGATAAATGACAGTATAGAATGTGTTGTGTTGTTTCTTGTCAAGTCTATTAGTGGTGGTATTAGGGGGTATGACTGTAACTAGTATGAGGGGGTGCGGTGTTGTTATCCTGGAAGGGTGTCTTTCTTCAAGCCTTGGAGGAGGTGG
>NW_028164033.1:0-10000 GCF_964263955.1 Coregonus lavaretus
ACCTTGAACACCCTAATTGACAAACAAACAAAACAAAACAAAGGCAAAGTCTTCTCATGCTTTGTTGATTTAAAAAAAGCTTTTGACTCAATTTGGCATAAGGGTCTGCTTTACAAATTGATGGAAAGTGGGGTTGGGGGAAAAACATACGACATTATAAAATCCATGAACACAAACAACAAGTATGCGGTTTAAATTTGCAAAGAACACACACATTTCTTTCCACAGGGCCGTGGGGTGAGACAGGGATGCAACTTAAGCCACACCCTCTTCAACATATATATCAACCAATTGGTGAGGGCACTAGAACAGTTTGCAGCACCCGGCCTCACCCTACTAGAATCTGAAGTCAAATGTCTACTGTTTGCTGATGATCTGGTGCTTCTGTCACCAACCAAGGAGGGCCTTCAGCAGCACCTAGATCTTCTGCACAGATTCTGTCAGACCTGGGCCCTGACAGTAAATCTCAGTAAGACAAAAATAATGGTGCTCCAAAAAAAGGTCCAGTTGCCAGGACCACAAATATAAATTCCATCTAGACACCGTTGCCCTAGAGCACACAAAAAACTATACATACCTCGGCCTAAACATCAGCGCCACAGGAAACTCTACTCTGTCAGAGATACGAAGCAGAGACAGATCCTAACCAAGTACAGGCTGAGTGACCACCAATTGGCAATAGAAACCGGCAGACATAAAAAGACATGGCTACCCAAAGAGGAGCGTGTATGTGGTCACTGCACGACAGGGGAGGTAGAAACAGAGATCCACTTTCTCCTTTACTGTGATAAATATTCCTCAACAAGAGATTCATTATTCACAGAAATCACTACATTTATTCCACATTTTAACTTTTTAAACCCAGAGGAAAAACAAAAAATACTAATGGGCGAAGGAGCTATGGCTCCTCTTGCAGCCAAATATGTATTAGCCTGCCATAGCCTGAGGGACACTGGATAATAACATCTGCATAGTAAACAGTAACTTACTTATTATTAGTATTATTATTATTATTATTATTATTGTTATTATTATTATTATTATTATTATTATTATTATTATTATTGTTGTTGTTATTATTATTATTATTATTATTACTATTAGTATTAGTATTATTAGTATTATTAGTATTGTTAGTATTATTATTATTATTATTATTATTATTATTTTTATTATTTTTGTTATTATTATTATAATTATAATTATTATTATTGTTATTATTATTATTATTGTTGTTATTATTATTATTATTATTAGTATTATTATTATTATTGTTATTATTATTATTTTTGTTGTTATTATTATAATTATTATTATTAATATTACTATTAGTATTAGTATTATTAGTATTATTAGTATTGTTAGTATTGTTAGTATTATTAGTATTATTAGTATTATTAGTATTATTAGTATTATTAGTATTATTAGTGCTATTACTATTATTATTATTAGTAGTAGTATTATTAGTAGTATTATTGTTATTACTATTATTATTATTGTTATTACTATTATTGTGTCGTGACATGACTTTCATTATTGTGATGACTATTATTTATCGAATAATTATCTACTATGTTTAATTGTTCCTAGATTAAATTAATCATGTAACAATTAACTCATTAGGAATTTGGGGCACCACGGGAAAAGTTGTTTAACGAGTTACCGTTTCCCGAATTAACTCTAAAGACATCTAGATATCTCTTATCATTTAACAGTCATTTATTAATCACTTACCTCATATATCGGTCTCATTCTGAAAGTCGTAGACTCTTTTAGTCTGCATGAACACGGGTCTTACTGATCATTCCGTACCACACAAATTGATTTAATTATTTATTTACTAACTAATTAAAAATGATAACACAAGATACAAACACATACACAATATAGGTAGGGATTATAAACTTAATACAATGAAAACGGGTCCCTAGCGGACTAACACAATATGACACTTGTTACAAAAGATGGCGAGTTAAAGAGAGAGAAAACACTTGGATCCACATGGACCTACGCTCACAGTAATCCTTTTTTTTGTTGTTGTTGTTGGGTATTTTACCCCCTTTTTCGTGGTATCCAATTGGTAGCTACGGTCTTGTCCCATCGCTTCAACTCCGTTACGGACACGGGAGAGGTCGAAGGTCGAGAGCCGCGCCAGTCCTCCGTAAACACAACCCAACCGAGCCGCACTGCTTCTTTTCAGGGTTCGGGGACCAATATGGACAAAAGCTGCAGCTTGAGGTCCGTCTAGTCTGATCTGATCATTCTTATCTCAAGTCTTCTATGCACTCTGGTAAAGAAGGGCGTTTCCATCATACTGACGCGCTCTCTGAGCTCCCTCGGGGCGTGGCTAGTTACGAGGCGAAAGTATTATCATCACTATGATCTTGTTAGAAAGCTAAAATCACATTCCTATCTTCACGAAAACATCGTCTTCCTCATTGATATTTTCTACACAAGGTAAAGGCTGTGTAAACCTGATATACACTGTGTAAAAACTCTTCAAGTCACAACGTTTTCATTATAACGCCTTTATACCAATTTTTAATGACATCACAAAATAGACATTCATTTTCCATATTCCATTTCTCATCATTCCCCAACGTTTTGGATGTTGAAATATATTGTCCCAATGTTCATTGTTGGGATGTTGAAGTTTTTTCTGGCGGCAAAAAAAGTATCTGAAACAAAGGACATTCCTTTCGCCTTATTAGTGCCAGAGAGAGAGATTCTCCTCCTCTCTAATTTATGGCAGTATTAACGTGTCAAGACCGGCCGGCTGTCACGAGTGTCAGTGTAATGCGGGTGGGGTCGAAGTCAGGCGCAGGAAACAGAACTCGAAAAAAACGTACTTTACTGAGAAACGAGTAAAGAAATACAATATAGAAAATCTCTCTCCACAACAGGGAGGAACTAACCCGCTCACCTAACGACACAACGAAACGAAAAACAACCCACGCACAAAACACAACGGGAGGAGCCACCGGGTTAAATAGGGGAAGGCGTGATTACAATAATGGGCAACAGGTGTGTAACAATCAGACAACAACAGGTAGAACATAGAACCATAGAACATAGATCGGCAGCAGCTAGTACTCCGGTGACGACGAACGCCGAAGCCTGCCCGAGCAAGGAGGAAGGGGCAGCCTCGGCAGAATCCGTGACACCGGCACAGAACCCCCTGTGGGTAAGAGGGTCTGGTTGTTGTCGGCCATTTGCCAAGCTGATGTGAGACCTTTGACCCTCACCCAGGGAGAATCATGACAATTGTTATTATTATTGTTATTGTTGTTGTTGTTGTTGTGATTTTTATTCTAAATAGTAGTTGTAGGGGTAGTAGTGGTGATGGTAATGATAGCAGTTTAATGATGGTGGTGGTAGTAGTAATGATGATGGTAGTAGGGGTGATGGTAATGATAGCAGTTTAATGATGGTGGTGGTAGTAGTAGTAGTAATGATGATGGTAGTAGGGGTGATGGTAATGATAGCAGTTTAATGATGGTGGTGGTAGTAGTAGTAGTAATGATGATGGTAGTAGGGGTGATGGTAATGATAGCAGTTTAATGATGGTGGTGGTAGTAGTAGTAGTAATGATGATGGTAGTAGGGGTGATGGTAATGATAGCAGTTTAATGATGGTGGTGGTAGTAGTAATGATGATGGTAGTAGGGGTGATGGTAAGGATAGCAGTTTAATGATGGTGGTGGTAGTAGTAGTAGTAATGATGATGGTAGTAGGGGTGATGGTAATGATAGCAGTTTAATGATGGTGGTGGTAGTAGTAGTAGTAATGATGATGGTAGTAGGGGTGATGGTAAGGATAGCAGTTTAATGATGGTGGTGGTAGTAGTAGTAGTAATGATGATGGTAGTAGGGGTGATGGTAATGATAGCAGTTTAATGATGGTGGTGGTAGTAGTAGTAATGATGATGGTAGTAGGGGTGATGGTAATGATAGCAGTTTAATGATGGTGGTGGTAGTAGTAGTAGTAATGATGATGGTAGTAGGGGTGATGGTAATGATAGCAGTTTAATGATGGTGGTGGTGTAGTAGTAGTAATGATGATGGTAGTAGGGGTGATGGTAATGATAGCAGTTTAATGATGGTGGTGGTAGTAGTAGTAGTAATGATGATGGTAGTAGGGGTGATGGTAATGATAGCAGTTTAATGATGGTGGTGGTAGTAGTAGTAATGATGATGGTAGTAGGGGTGATGGTAATGATAGCAGTTTAATGATGGTGGTGGTAGTAGTAGTAGTAATGATGATGGTAGTAGGGGTGATGGTAATGATAGCAGTTTAATGATGGTGGTGGTAGTAGTAGTAGTAATGATGATGGTAGTAGGGGTGATGGTAATGATAGCAGTTTAATGATGGTGGTGGTAGTAGTAGTAGTAATGATGATGGTAGTAGGGGTGATGGTAATGATAGCAGTTTAATGATGGTGGTGGTAGTAGTAGTAGTAATGATGATGGTAGTAGGGGTGATGGTAATGATAGCAGTTTAATGATGGTGGTAGTAGTAGTAATGATGATGGTAGTAGGGGTGATGGTAATGATAGCAGTTTAATGATGGTGGTGGTAGTAGTAGTAGTAATGATGATGGTAGTAGGGGTGATGGTAATGATAGCAGTTTAATGATGGTGGTGGTAGTAGTAGTAGTAGTAGTAATGATGATGGTAGTAGGGGTGATGGTAATGATAGCAGTTTAATGATGGTGGTGGTAGTAGTAGTAGTAATGATGATGGTAGTAGGGGGTGATGGTAATGATAGCAGTTTAATGATGGTGGTGGTAGTAGTAGTAGTAATGATGATGGTAGTAGGGGTGATGGTAGTGATAGCAGTTTAATGATGGTGGTGGTAGTAGTAGTAGTAATGATGATGGTAGTAGGGGTGATGGTAGTGATAGCAGTTTAATGATGGTGGTGGTAGTAGTAGTAGTAATGATGATGGTAGTTGTAGTACTGATGTAATGGTGAAGATGACCGTTATTTAGTTATAAGTTAGTTATAGTTTCATTTTCCATATTTAGATTTGTATATTTATTATATTTATACTATTGACTGTTACCATTTTATTGTTGTTATTTATTTATTATTATTTACTACCATTTTATATTATTATTTGTTATTCTTTATTATTTTATTACAATGTATATTGTATACATTGTTGCTTTGGCAATATTGACACAATGTTTTTCATGCCAATAAAGCAGCTTGAATTTGAGAGAGAGAGAGAGAGGAATTTTCTCAAAATGTTCCAATCAGTTATAGAACCAATTGCTCTATATGGCAGCGAAGCATGGGGTCCGCTCTCTAATACTGAATTTACCAAATGGGACAAACATCCAATCGAAAAAATCCAGAAAAAGTGTAATGTAATGTCAATAATATTTCCTGTTTTGTTTTGGCTTTCATACCATGTAATGTGTCTTCTCAGTCATGTTGAGATTGGTCGACTACTATTGCTTTAATGTATTGTTATTCTCATTAATATTGTTGTTGTAGTTGCTGCTAATGGTAATCCCATTTCCACTACTACTATTATTATTATTGCTGTTGGTCCCACCATTTTTGTTATATGTATACTTTGACAATGTAAGTAATTTTACTTGCCATGTCAATAAAGTCTATTGAATTTAATTGAATTGTAAGAGAGAGAGAGAGAGAGAGAGAGAGAGAGAGAGAGAGACAGAGAGAGAGAGAGAGAGAGAGAGAGAGAGAGAGGGAGGAAGAGAGAGAGAGAGAGGGATAGAGAGAGGGAGGGAGGGAGAGATAGAGAGAGAAACAGAGAGAGGGAGAGAGAGAGAGGGATGGAGAGAGAGAGAGAGACAGAGAGAGAGAGAGAGAGACAGAGAGAGAGAGAGAGAGGAGAGAGAGAGAGAGAGAGAGAGAGGGAGGGAGAGAGAGAGAGACCTAGGATCACCCCTCTGTGAGGGCACTATATCCCTGTTGCTAGGTAACCAGAAGGAACCCTGTTGGGTTAAGGTATTTGAAGAGAAACCATAACACTGTTAGCTAGTCTACCATCATTCCACCCCACAACACTGTTAGCTAGTCTACCATCATTCCATCATACAACACTGTTAGCTAGTCTACCATCATTCCATCATACAACACTGTTAGCTAGTCTACCATCATTCCATCATACAACACTGTTAGCTAGTCTACCATCATTCCATCATACAACAATGTTAGCTAGTCTACCATCATTCCATCATACAACACTGTTAGCTAGTCTACTATCATTCCATCATACAACACTGTTAGCTAGTCTACCATCATTCCATCATACAACACTGTTAGCTAGTCTACCATCATTCCATCATACAACACTGTTAGCTAGTCTACCATCATTCCATCCCACAAAACTGTTAGCTAGTCTATCATCATTCCATCATACAACACTGTTAGCTAGTCTACCATCATTCCATCATACAACACTGTTAGCTAGTCTACCATCATTCCATCATACAACACTGTTAGCTAGTCTACCATCATTCCATCATACAACACTGTTAGCTAGTCTACCATCATTCCATCATACAACACTGTTAGCTAGTCTACCATCATTCCATCCCACAACACTGTTAGCTAGTCTACCATCATTCCATCATACAACACTGTTAGCTAGTCTACCATCATTCCACCCCACAACACTGTTAGCTAGTCTACCATCATTCCATCATACAACACTGTTAGCTAGTCTACCATCATTCCATCATACAACACTGTTAGCTAGTCTACCATCATTCCATCATACAACACTGTTAGCTAGTCTACCATCATTCCATCATACAACACTGTTAGCTAGTCTACCATCATTCCATCATACAACACTGTTAGCTAGTCTACCATCATTCCATCATACAACACTGTTAGCTAGTCTACCATCATTCCATCCCACAAAACTGTTAGCTAGTCTATCATCATTCCATCATACAACACTGTTAGCTAGTCTACCATCATTCCATCATACAACACTGTTAGCTAGTCTACCATCATTCCATCATACAACACTGTTAGCTAGTCTACCATCATTCCATCATACAACACTGTTAGCTAGTCTACCATCATTCCATCATACAACACTGTTAGCTAGTCTACCACCATTCCACCCCACAACACTGTTAGCTAGTCTACCATCATTCCACCCCACAACACTGTTAGCTAGTCTACCATCATTCCATCATACAACACTGTTAGCTAGTCTACCATCATTCCACCCCACAACACTGTTAGCTAGTCTACCATCATTCCATCATACAACACTGTTAGCTAGTCTACCATCATTCCATCATACAACACTGTTAGCTAGTCTACCATCATTCCATCATACAACACTGTTAGCTAGTCTACCATCATTCCATCATACAACACTGTTAGCTAGTCTACCATCATTCCATCATACAACACTGATAGCTAGTCTACCATCATTCCATCATACAACACTGTTAGCTAGTCTACCATCATTCCATCATACAACACTGTTAGCTAGTCTACCATCATTCCACCCCACAACACTGTTAGCTAGTCTACCATCATTCCATCATACAACACTGTTAGCTAGTCTACCATCATTCCACCCCACAACACTGTTAGCTAGTCTACCATCATTCCATCATACAACACTGTTAGCTAGTCTACCATCATTCCACCATACAACACTGTTAGCTAGTCTACCATCATTCCACCATACAACACTGTTAGCTAGTCTACCATCATTCCATCATACAACACTGTTAGCTAGTCTACCATCATTCCATCATACAACACTGTTAGCTAGTCTACCATCATTCCATCATACAACACTGTTAGCTAGTCTACCATCATTCCATCATACAACACTGTTAGCTAGTCTACCATCATTCCACCCCACAACACTGTTAGCTAGTCTACCATCATTCCATCATACAACACTGTTAGCTAGTCTACCATCATTCCATCATACAACACTGTTAGCTAGTCTACCATCATTCCATCATACAACACTGTTAGCTAGTCTACCATCATTCCATCATACAACACTGTTAGCTAGTCTACCATCATTCCATCATACAACACTGTTAGCTAGTCTACCATCATTCCACCCCACAACACTGTTAGCTAGTCTACCATCATTCCACCCCACAACACTGTTAGCTAGTCTACCATCATTCCATCATACAACACTGTTAGCTAGTCTACCATCATTCCACCCCACAACACTGTTAGCTAGTCTACCATCATTCCATCATACAACACTGTTAGCTAGTCTACCATCATTCCATCATACAACACTGTTAGCTAGTCTACCATCATTCCATCATACAACACTGTTAGCTAGTCTACCATCATTCCATCATACAACACTGTTAGCTAGTCTACCATCATTCCATCATACAACACTGATAGCTAGTCTACCATCATTCCATCATACAACACTGTTAGCTAGTCTACCATCATTCCATCATACAACACTGTTAGCTAGTCTACCATCATTCCACCCCACAACACTGTTAGCTAGTCTACCATCATTCCATCATACAACACTGTTAGCTAGTCTACCATCATTCCACCCCACAACACTGTTAGCTAGTCTACCATCATTCCATCATACAACACTGTTAGCTAGTCTACCATCATTCCACCCCACAACACTGTTAGCTAGTCTACCATCATTCCATCATACAACACTGTTAGCTAGTCTACCATCATTCCACCATACAACACTGTTAGCTAGTCTACCATCATTCCACCATACAACACTGTTAGCTAGTCTACCATCATTCCATCATACAACACTGTTAGCTAGTCTACCATCATTCCATCATACAACACTGTTAGCTAGTCTACCATCATTCCATCATACAACACTGTTAGCTAGTCTGGACTGACCCCAACCAACACCTGACTCTAACTAGAGATGAACCACAGTCTGGACTGACCCAACCAACACCTGTGTGTATGTGTGTGTGTGTGTGTGTGTGTGTGTGTGTGTGTGTGTGTGTGTGTTTGTACTGTGTAAATATGGCCACAGCCAACAGCAGTCGATATATAATTAGCGATTAGCGCGCTAGCCAGAGGGCCTTAGCTACATTAGCATTGACTGGTCCTTACCAACATCGACATACTGCCTCCCAAATGGCTGCCCATTACCTTACATACGTGGTCCTCTGTAGCTCAGCTGGTAGAGCGCGGCGCTTGTAACGCCAAAAGGTAGTGGGTTCGATTCCCCGGGAACCACCCATACGTAAAAATGTATGCACACATGACTGTAAGTCGCTTTGGATAAAAGCGTCTGCTAAATGGCATATTATTATTATTATATTATATAGTGTAGGGCCCTTAGTGTACAATACAGGGAATACGTTGCCATTTGGGACTCAGTCAATAGCATGGAGGCTAAGAGGGGAAACCCCGCCGCCGCGCTCTTAGAAAGATATAATGAAACGTCTTTGGCTGAACGCCACAACCCCGATCCGACTTTGGTGAAACAGCTGATATTAAATACGCTACGCTTTTCAAAGTGGAGACATCGCAAACACACGGCACTAGAAACGCCTTCCAAGCATGTTTCGGAGACAGCGTCACGTTTCCTAGCCAAACAAAATTTGCGGTGGCTAATTTAACGGTAAATTGCTTCGCCTCACGCTAAGTCAAGATGCTTAGGTAAAGTTGTTTACAGTTAGCTAGTAATTGATTCCCCACAAGGATGCGTGTGTGTGTGCGTGTGTGTGTGTGTGTGTGTGTGTTTGTGTGTGTGTGTGTGTGTGTGTGTGTGTTTGTGTGTGTGTGTGTGTGTGTGTGTGTGTGTGTGTGTGTTTGTGTGTGTGTGTGTGTGTGTGTGTTTGTGTGTGTGTGTGTGTATGTGTGTGTGTGTGTGTGTGTGTGTTTGTGTGTGTGTGTGTGTTTGTGTGTGTGTGTGTGTGTGTGTGTGTGTGTGTGTGTGTGTGTGTGTGTGTGTTGTGTGTGTGTTTGTGTGTAGTGTCAACAGGCTAGCATGGCGCTGCAGGCGTACCCTATTCCC
>NW_028164033.1:15000-17500 GCF_964263955.1 Coregonus lavaretus
TGGGTCAGGTCACAGTGGTAAGGTATTCTGCCACTGTGTACTCTCTGTTTAGGGACAAATAGCATTCTAGTTTGCTCAGTTTTTTTTGTAAATTCTTTCCAATGTGTCAAGTAATTATCTTTTTGTTTTCTCATGATTTGGTTGGGTCTAATTGTGTTGCTGTCCTGGGGCTCTGTGGGGTCTGTTTGTGTTTGTGAACAGAGCCCCCAGGACCAGCTTGCTTAGGGGACTCTTCTCCAGGTTCATCTCTCTGTAGGTGATGGCTTTGTTATGGAAGGTTTGGGAATCGCTTCCTTTTAGGTGGTTGTTCAATTTAAAAGGCTCTTTTCTGGATTTTTATAATTAGCGGGTATCGGCCTAATTCTCTCTCTCTCTCTCTCTCTCTCTCTCTCTCTCTCTCTCTCTCTCTCTCTCTCTCTCTCTCTCTCTCTCTTCTCTTCATTTAAACACACACATACATGAGATTGGTGAACACAGGAGGGACCTTAGAACATTCCTCCATACACTTAGCTAGCAAGTTAGCAAACCAAATGCATAGCTGGAGCCCTGAGCTGGATATAAGCCTAGTCCAGTAACAGTTTAGGGCTTTAATGTTGAATGAATTTGGTATTATTTATTATTTTATAAAGTCTTTTTTTGCTTATCTTTATCAAGGGTGCCAATCATTCAGGAGCTGACAGAAGGTATTCACACCCCTTGACTTTTTTTCCACATTTTGCTGTGTTACAGCTTGAATTTAAAAATGGATTAAATTGAGATTGAGAAAAACCCGATTTTTTAGGATGTCTCATGATGGTCTGACAAACACCGCTGTAGCTCGGGCCGCTTTCCACCGCAGCTCGGGCCGCTTTCCACCGTAGCTCGGGCCGCTTTCCACCGCAGACGCGGAAGGCCGACATTGGCGGATGCAGTGGATTGAGACGCAAACCCCATGCCAAAAAAAATACTGACGATTTTGATGGGGATGTTTTTTTATCATGGGTGCGTCGATAGACTCTAAACGGATTTTGAAGACTTACCCAGAAAAGACTCACGGCTGTAATCGCTGCCAAAGATGACTATTAAAATGTATTGACTCAGGGGGGTGTGAATACGTATGTAAATGAGATATTTATTTTTGCAAACATTTTCTAAAAAAACATGTTTAAAGTTTGTCATTATGGGGTATTGTGTGTAGATGGGCGAGAAAAAATTAATATTGAATCAATTTTGAATTCAGGCTGTCACACAACTAAACGTGGAATAAATCAAGGGGTATGAATACTGTCTGAAGGCTCTATAGATACACTATAAAGACGGTTGGACCCCATACAAACACAGAGAGTGGTTTCATTAATATTGTTGTTGTAGTTGCTGTTAATGGTAATCCCATTTCCACTACTACTATTATTATTGCTGTTGGTCCCACCATTTTTGTTATATGTATACTTTGACAATGTAAGTAATTTTACTTGCCATGTCAATAAAGTCTATTGAATTGAATTGAATTGAGTGGTTTACTAGTAAACATCACACACTCCATTTACCTTCTAATCTCCTAATGCTCATGCTTTCACACACTCACATCCTGAGGAATGTCCTGCGTGATATGAACTCCTACATCTGTAATGTCCTGCGTGATATGAACTCCTACATCTGTAATGTCCTGCGTGATATGAACTCCTACATCTGTAATGTCCTGCGTGATATGAACTCCCACATCTGTAATGTCCTGCGTGATATGAACTCCCGCATCTGTAATGTCCTGCGTGATATGAACTCCTACATCTGTAATGTCCTGCGTGATATGAACTCCTACATCTGTAATGTCCTGCGTGATATGAACTCCTACATCTGTAATGTCCTGCGTGATATGAACTCCCGCATCTGTAATGTCCTGCGTGATATGAACTCCTCCATCTGTAATGTCCTGCGTGATATGAACTCCCACATCTGTAATGTCCTGCGTGATATGAACTCCTACATCTGTAATGTCCTGCGTGATATGAACTCCCACATCTGTAATGTCCTGCGTGATATGAACTCCCACATCTGTAATGTCCTGCGTGATATGAACTCCCACATCTGTAATGTCCTGCGTGATATGAACTCCCACATCTGTAATGTCCTGCGTGATATGAACTCCCACATCTGTAATGTCCTGCGTGATATGAACTCCTACATCTGTAATGTCCTGCGTGATATGAACTCCTACATCTGTAATGTCCTGCGTGATATGAACTCCCACATCTGTAATGTCCTGCGTGATATGAACTCCTACATCTGTAATGTCCTGCGTGATATGAACTCCTACATCTGTAATGTCCTGCGTGATATGAACTCCTACATCTGTAATGTCCTGCGTGATATGAACTCCTACATCTGTAATGTCCTGCGTGATATGAACTCCTACATCTGTAATGTCCTGCGTGATATGAACTCCTACATCTGTAATGTCCTGCGTGATATGAACTCCTACATCTGTAATGTCCTGCGTGATATGAACTCCTACATCTGTAAT
>NW_028164032.1:0-20877 GCF_964263955.1 Coregonus lavaretus
AGAAGGACAGAAAACAAAGGACATCAATGTGAAACAGTTCTCTAAAGACAATAATACAAGAAAAGGTAGGCTTCTGTTGCAACATTGTAGCCAACATCACCAGCGTTGCTATGGAAATTGTTTACCCACCAGACGTTTCTAGGTTTGATGATGGGACAGAACCATGAATGCCTGTTTGCAGATCTTACCAGTTGCAGAAACAAGAGCAAATGTAATATTTAATACCAAACGAGGGCACATATGGAAAAGGGTTATTTGCAACCATTTCCCTTTCTCAAAAAAGAGCAGCATCAGCCAAGTCTGTCAGATCAGCATTTTTGAAGAAGCTGACCAGAGCAACACATATCAAACAGTAAACTTATACCATCATGGAACTGTATTGATACAAGGCAATGATTCAAGCCTCCAGGCTTTTGAAAATGTGTTTGCTGCCTTAAAAGTAGAAGCTGAACTCATCTCTGAAGCTGAGGAAAAAGTAAAGGAGGGAGATGATGGAGAAAAGCCCCAACACCCCCAACAGCCTCTGTGACCCAGCAAGAAGCCCTCCGTGTCCCTCTACCTACCTCACCTGCAGCAGACAGAGCCAAGGACATGCCTACAACACCAAGAACACCTGCTATGCAACGTTTCCACAACACCCTCTCTCTTGTCGAAGCAGAGGTCATAGAACTGAGAGAACAAGCTTTAAGAGGATGCTAAAAGAAGAGATGAAACAGTTCAGGGAGGAGAGCAGAGCATCTATTGCTAAATTAGAAAGCAGAATAACCAACATGGCCTCCACCACACAGCCTGATGACACTGCATCAGCCTCCCAGTCTGCTCCAGCCCAGGTCAACCTACCAGCCTCCCAGTCTGCTCCAGCCCAGGTCAACCTACCAGCCTCCCAGTCTGCTCCAGCCCAGGTCAGCCTACCAGCCTCCCAGTCTGCTCCAGCCCAGGTCAACCTACCAGCCTCCCAGTCTGCTCCAGCCCAGGTCAACCTACCAGCCTCCCAGTCTGCTCCAGCCCAGGTCAGCCTACCAGCCTTCCAGTCTACTCCAGCCCAGGTCAGCCTACCAGCCTCCCAGTCTGCTCCAGCCCAGGTCAGCCTACCAGCCTCCCAGTCTGCTCCAGCCCAGGTCAACCTACCAGCCTCCCAGTCTGCTCCAGCCCAGGTCAACCTACCAGCCTCCCAGTCTGCTCCAGCCCAGGTCAGCCTACCAGCCTTCCAGTCTGCTCCAGCCCAGGTCAGCCTACCAGCCTCCCAGTCTGCTCCAGCCCAGGTCAGAATATCAGCCTCCCAGTCTGCTCCAGTCTCCCAGTCTGTTCCACCCAGACAATCACCCACAACTGCAATCCTTATCGATTAAAATGGGAAGTTCTTGGTCCAGGAAAGATGATTCCCTAGACACCAGGTGTATAAGTTCTGGTGTCCTACAACTGAGAGTGCAATGCAGCTACTCAGTCAGACCAGGATTATCACCCCTGACAACATCATCATCCACACTGGCAAAAACGACCTTCGTGCCAAAGGTGAAAATGTTTCTGGGGCAGTGAGAAGAGTGGCAGAACGGGCACAGGCTATGTTCCCAACAACCAATATACAGTAAGGGAAAAAAGTATTTGATCCCCTGCTGATTTTGTACGTTTGCCCACTGACAAAGACATGATCAGTCTATAATTTTAATGGTAGGTTTATTTGAACAGTGAGAGACAGAATAACAACAAAAAAATCCAGAAAAACGCAAGTCAAAAATGTTATAAATTGATTTGCATTTTAATGAGGGAAATAAGTATTTGACCCCTCTGCAAAACATGACTTAGTACTTGGTGGCAAAACCCTTGTTGGCAATCACAGAGGTCAGACGTTTCTTGTAGTTGGCCACCAGGTTTGCTCACATCTCAGGAGGGATTTTGTTCCACTCCTCTTTGCATATCTTCTCCAAGTCATTAAGGTTTTGAGGCTGACATTTGGCAACTCAAACCTTCAGCTCCCTCCACAGATTTTCTATGGGATTAAGGTCTGAGACTGGATAGGTCACTCCAGGACCTTAATGTGCTTCTTCTTGAGCCACTCCTTTGTTGCCTTGGCTGTGTGTTTTGGGTCATTGTCATGCTGGAATACCCATCCACGACCCATTTTCAATGCCCTGGCTGAGGGAAGGAGGTTCTCACCCAAGATTTGACGGTACATGGCCCCGTCCATCATCCCTTTGATGCAGTGAAGTTTTCCTGTCCCCTTAGCAGAAAAACACCCCCAAAGCATAATGTTTCCACCTCCATGTTTGACGGTGGGGATGGTGTTCTTGGGGTCATAGGCAGCATTCCTCCTCCTCCAAACACGGCGAGTTGAGTTGATGCCAAAGAGCTCGATTTTGGTCTCATCTGACCACAACACTTTCACCCAGTTCTCCCCTGAATCATTCAGATGTTTCATTGGCAAACTTCAGACGGCACTGTATATGTGCTTTCTTGAGCAGGGGGACCTTGCGGGCGCTGCAGGATTTCAGTCCTTCACAGCGTAGTGTGTTACCAATTGTTTTCTTGGTGACTATGGTCCCAGCTGCCTTGAGATCATTGACAAGATCCTCCCGTGTAGTTCTGGGCTGATTCCTCACCGTTCTCATGATCATTGCAACTCCACGAGGTGAGATCTTGCATGGAGCCCCAGGCCGAGGGAGATTGACAATTATTTTGTGTTTCTTCCATTTGCGAATAATCGCACCAACTGTTGTCACCTTCTCACCAAGCTGCTTGGCGATTGTCTTGTAGCCCATTCCAGCCTTGTGTAGGTCTACAATCTTGTCCCTGATATCCTTGGAGAGCTCTTTGGTCTTGGCCATGGTGGAGAGTTTGGAATCTGATTGATTGATTTCTTCTGTGGACAGGTGTACTTTATACAGGTAACAAGCTGAGATTAGGAGCACTCCCTTTAAGAGTGTGCTCCTAATCTCAGCTCGTTACCTGTATAAAAGACACCTGGGAGCCAGAAATCTTTCTGATTGAGAGGGGGTCAAATACTTATTTCCCTCATTAAAATGCAAATCAATTTATAACATTTTTGTCATGCGTTTTTCTGGATTTTCTTTTGGTTATTCTGTCTCTCACTGTTCAAATAAACCTACCATTAAAATTATAGACTGATCATTTCTTTTTCAGTGGGCAAACGTACAAAATCAGCAGGGGATCAAATACTTTTCCCCCTCACTGTAGTTGTGTCCACCCTCCTACCAAGAAAGATTCCCTGGACAGTTGATCAACAAAATAAATCAACAGATCACTGTGGACTGTGCCAATGCTCAACGTCAGAACGGCTCACCATCCCACTCTGACGTGAACACTTATACGATAATGTACATCTTGATCAGGACATTGTCAGAACCTTTGCTAAGGATCTTAAGGATGCAACACTTGTCAGGGACCCACACACCCATCACCCCAGCAGCAGAGGCCCCCCACTCCACTTCCTGAAACAACAGTACCCCCACCATCCCCAGGAGAGAAGAGCCAGACACGGCTTATTACAGCACAGCTCTACAAGACCAGGCCCAACACAGCACAGATTTACCAGACCAGACCCGACTCAGGACAGCACGACCAGACGGGGCCCGCCTCAGGACAACACGACCAGACCCGTCCCATCACAACACAGCTCTACCAGACCCGGCCCATCACAACACAGCTCTACTAGACCCGGCCCATCACAACACAGCTCTTCTAGACCTGGCCCATCACAACACAGCTCTTCTAGACCCGGCCCATCACAACACAGCACGACCATACCCGACCCATCACAACACAGCTCTACTAGACCCGGCCCATCAGAACACAGCTCTTCTAGACCCGGCCCATCACAACACAGCTCTTCTAGACCCGGCCCATCACAACACAGCTCTACTAGACCCAATCACAACACAGCTCTACAAGACCCGGCCCATCACAACACAGCTCTACTAGACCCAGCCCATCACAACACAGCTCTACTAGACCCGGCCCATCACAACACAGCTCTACTAGACCCGGCCCATCACAACACAGCACTGACCACTACTCTAGGGTCGGGCAGAACACTGTCCTTCAGAGAAGTGCACCACATGATGCAGTCCACACCATGTATCCTTCAGATCATCAGCCTACATATGCTGAGGTAACCTCTGGCAAAACACACCTAGAGCTATCAGAGATTGGAGAGGTGCTCCAACTACTGCATCTAATATGCAGACTACTGGGATAGACAGACCTTTTAATTTACACACACTCACACACACACACACACACACACACACACACACACACACACACACACACACACACACACACACACACACACACACACACACACACACACACACACACACACACAAGAAACACATACGTAGAAGGGGTTGCAGATTGTATTGCATTGTACTTATTTTTGGTGCAATCTTATTCCATTCTAATTGATTTGTTCAAGTATTGATCAGTACATATATAATTATTAGTATAATTCCAGTGCCAATTAAATAAAGAATAGTTGTAAACAAATCAACATATATACATACACATACATACACACACACATATATATATACACACACATATATATATATATATGTGTGTGTATATATATGTGTGTGTGTATGTGTGTGTATATATATGTGTATGTATATATAATATAATTTTTTTGTTCAATGTACTTCACTCAAACCAGTGAATATCACTTATTATAAATGAGATCATTAACTATCAGCTCTTGGAATATCCAGGGCCTGTACTCTTCACATTTTGATTCTAAAACAACAAATCAAGGGACAGGACATCATAATCCTACTGGAAACATGGTGTCGTGAAGACATTGATACTCAGTGTCCCTCCAGCTGTAGAAAAAGTTTACTACCATCAATCAAACATAAAAATGTTAAATGGGGCCGGGACTCAGGTGGAATCATCATTTGGCATAAGCAGGACTTAGCACTGAATGAAATGAGAAAAGGTACTAACCACATTTGGCTAAAACTTAACGCAGGTACAATCAATTGTGACAATTATGTATACATATATGTGCAGCTTATGCTCCTCCTTCAGATTCATCATATTATGATGATCAGTTTTTTGACAATTTCCATACAGAAATCATTCAATTTCAGGCAGAGGGTAAAGTGCTTCTTTGTGGATATTTCAATGCGAGAACAGGTTCTGAGCCTGACTACACTGATGCGGGAGGTAACCACCACATATTTGGACACCCCTCCTTGTACAGTAGCCCAATTATAAATAATAGAAACAGTCCTGACCAAATACTGAACAAAAACGGGAAGGAGTTAGTGCATCTCTGTCGAGCCTTAGGCCTGTACATGCTTAATGGTAGAATCAGAGGGGACTCTTTAGGTCAGTTTACTTACTGCTCAGCTCTTGGGACAAGTGTAGTCGATTATGCCATCACTGACATCGACCCCTCCTCCATTAGTGCATTCACTGTCAGACCACAGACACAATTGTCAGATCACAGTCATATCAACGTGTTTCTGTAGAAATTAACCAGCAATTCTCATTCAAAAAAAACAGCCCAATAAACTCTGAAACATTGAACTTAAATGAAATGATTAACTCTATACAGGTCTTCAATAACTCACAATACCAAAACAATAAAGAAGGTGTCAATTCGGCTACACAAAACATAAATTGCATATTCCAAAAAGCAGCATCAAAAGCATATTTGAGAGACCAAAGAAATACAACATCAGAAATAAAAAACAAAATGTTTCTGAAAAATTGTTTGATAACGAATGTAATACAATTAGAAAACACCTAAGACAAATGTCAAATGAAAAACATAAGCAGCAAAACAACCCGGAGCTACGCTATGACTACTTTGAAACTCTGAAACAGTATAAACATACACTGAAATGCAAGAAATTGAATTATACCAATAAGACACTTCATGAAATTTAAAACGCAATTGACCAAAATCAATTCTGGGACATGTGGAACAATTTAAGCACGACAAAGCCACAATAATTAGCCATACAAGATGAAGGAATTTGGAAAACTTGTTTTGATAATCTATACAAAAACATCCCACAAAAAGACTTTTTAGAAATTCAAGGAAAATGGAACATCCTTGAATTAGTCATTAAAAACAACCTAAATCCATTAGATTACCCAATAACCCAACAATAATTAAATGAAAAGCTAAAATCTATAAAACCAAAGAAGGCTTGTGGTCTAGAGAACATCAGAAATGAAATGCTGAAAAACAGCACACCTGAGTTGCAAAATGCTGTGGTTAAATTGTTCAACATAGTTTTATCTTCTGGCTGCTTTCCTGATGTCTGGAACCAGGGGCTCATCTCCCCTATCCACAACAGTGGAGACAAATCAGACCCCAATAATTATAGGGGAATATGCATAAACAGCAACTTGGGAAAGGTTTTCTGTAGCATTTTGAATTCAAGAATTCAAACCTTTCTTCAAGAAATAAATGTAATAAGTAAATGTCAAATTGGCTTTCTCTCCAACCATCGCACTACTGACCATATATACCCCTTACACACACTAATTAATAAACACGTCCACCAAAAAAAAAGAGGGCAAAATCTTTGCTGGCTTTATTGACTTTAAAAAACCATTAGATTATATTTGGCACAAAGGGCTATTCTTCAAAATTCTCCAAAGTGGGCTTGGTGGTAAGGTGTATGACTTCATAAAATGTATGTACACAGAAAACAAGTGTGCAATAAAAATCAAAAACCAAAGAACATTTATATAAATGAATTAGCAGACATCTTGGACCATTCTGCAGCCCCAGGACTCACACTATTTGACACAGAGGTAAAATACCTGCTATATGCTGATGATTTGGTACTTCTATCACCAACCAAAGAAGGTCTTCAATAGAACCTTAACATTCTAGAGCAATATTGCCATAATTGGGCCCTGGCAGTAAATAAAAATTAAAATATATATAAATGAATTAGCAGACATCTTGGACCATTCTGCAGCCCCACGACTCACACTATTTGACACAGAGGTAAAATACCTGCTATATGCTGATGATTTGGTACTTCTATCACCAACCAAAGAAGGTCTTCAATAGAACCTTAACATTCTAGAGCAATATTGCCATAATTGGGCCCTGGCAGTAAATAAAAATTAAAAAACGAAAATCATGATTTTCCAGAAAAACCCAGATGTCAGGAACACAAATATAAATTCACCCTTAACAACACCATAGTTGAACACGCTAAAAATTACTCATACCTTGGTCTGACCATATCTGCATCGGGAAACTTTAATATGGCAGTGAATGCACTCAAAGAAAAATCCGGTAGAGCATTGTATTCAATAAAAATTAAATTATTCAAAATCAACATCCCAATTAGAATTTGGACCAAAATATTTGACAGCGTAATCCTACCATTAGCTCTTTACGGAAGTGAGGTTTGGGGGCAACTCAATAAACTGGACTCTAAAATGTGGGACAAACAACCAACTGAAGCCCTACATGCAGAATTCTGTTGGAAAATTCTACAAGTCCAAAGAAATACACCAACTAATGCATGTAGGGCAGAATTGGGCTGCTTTCCAGTGGTAATGAAAATACAAAAAATATCATTAAAATTTTGGCTACACCTAAATTCAAGTCCAAATTCAAGTCTCCAATTTAAAGCACTTCAAACCCAAGAGCTGAGCCCAGAAACGAGCCCTCTCAGTCAGCTGGTGTTGGACCTAACCAACCAAGCTGACACCAGCACTGCTTCAAAAGAAATAATTCAAATAAACAAAATCATGAACCAATCAAAGGACTCATATTTACAACATTGGAAAAACTACACAAAATCCCAAAGCCGACTAAATTGCTATCTGGCTCTGAACAGAGAATATGAATTGGCTGATTATCTCTACTCTGTCAGAGACACGAAGCAGAGACAGATCCTTACTAAGTACAGGCTGAGTGACCATCAATTGGCAATAGAAACCGGCAGACATAAAAAGACATGGCTACCCAAAGAGGAGCGTGTATGTGGTCACTGCACGACAGGGGAGGTAGAAACAGAGATGCACTTTCTCCTTTACTGTGATAAATATTCCTCACCAAGAGATTCATTATTCACAGAAATGACTACATTTATTCCACATTTTTACTTATTAAACCCAGAGGAAAAGCAAAAAATAGTCATGGACGAAGGAGCAACGGCTCCTCTTGCAGCCAAATATGTATTTGCCTGCCATAGCCTGAGGGACACTGAATAATAACATCTGCATAGTAAACAGTAACTTACTTACTTATTATTATTATTATTATTGTTATAATTATTATTATTATTATTATTATTATTACTACTATTATTACTATTACTATTATTATTACTATTATTGTTGTGATTATTATTCTAAATAGTAGTGGTACGGGTAGTAGGGGTGATGGTAATGATAGCAGTTTAATGACGGTGGTAGTAGTAGTGGTAGTAATGATGATGGTAGTAGGGGTGATGGTAATGATAACAGTTTAATGATGGTAGTGGTGGTAGTAGTGGTAGTAATGATGATGGTAGTAGGGGTGATGGTAATGATAGCAGTTAAATGATGGTGGTGGTGGTAGTAGTGGTAGTAATGATGATGGTAGTAGGGGTGATGGTAATGATAGCAGTTTAATGATGGTGGTGGTAGTAGTGGTAGTAGTAATGATGATGGTAGTAGGGGTGATGGTAATGATAGCAGTTAAATGATAGTGGTGGTGGTAGTAGTGGTAGTAATGATGATGGTAGTAAAGGTGATGGTAATGATAGCAGTTTAATGACGGTGGTAGTAGTAGTGGTAGTAATGATGATGGTAGTAGGGGTGATGGTAATGATAACAGTTTAATGATGGTAGTGGTGGTAGTAGGGGTAGTAATGATGATGGTAGTAGGGGTGATGGTAATGATAGCAGTTAAATGATGGTGGTGGTGGTAGTAGTGGTAGTAATGATGATGGTAGTAGGGGTGATGGTAATGATAGCAGTTGAATGATGGTGGTGGTAGTAGTGGTAGTAGTAATGATGATGGTAGTAGGGGGATGGTAATGATAGCAGTTTAATGATGGTGGTGGTAGTAGTGGTAGTAGTAATGATGATGGTAGTTGTAGTACTGATGTAATGGTGAGGATGACAGTTAGTTAGTTATAAGTTAGTTATAGTTAGTTTAGCCTTTTCTATTTATTATATTTCTACTATTGACTGTTACCATTTTATTGTTGTTATTATTTATTATTATTATTTACTACCATTTTATATTATTATTTGTTATTCTTTATTATTTTATTACAATGTATATTGTATACATTGTTGCTTTGGCAATATTGATGCAATGTTTTTCATGCCAATAAAGCAGCTTGAATTTGAGAGAGAGAGAGAGAGAGAGAGAGAGAGAGAGAGAGACTTTGATTTTTCTGTCTTTCTTTAATGGTACATTCTCTTTTCATTAAAACCTCACCCCCCTCCTAAAATAAAATATTAAATAAAAAACGATATCCCCTGTACTGCATACTCACCTTGCCCTCTACCCCACGATACAAAAACAACACCACACATCACAATAACCCAAACCTCACCACTTCTACAACCGAATATCCAGACCATCTTCCCCAGCTATACAGACAGCCCCCACAAACACACCATATCTCTTGAAACATATCCACACTTTTTATCATTTTATAGAACTCAAATTCCACCCTAAGGCGTGCAGAGATCATTCCATTAGATAATAGTAAAGGGTCTGTTATCCCCCCCACCTTTGACCCTGTTCCTCCTTGTTATCCAAATAGCCAACTTTGCCTGAGCAAAACAGAATATTCAACAACACACATTTGGCCTTTTCCTTATTTGAATACCTGTACCCCATTATAAACATCCAGAGACTTTATAAACAACAGAGATATTAAAGACATTAACCTGTCGCACACAGAAAACACATTAATCACAGTTTCACTCATGACACAGAAAGGACACCCTTGTCCGACTCCCGGGTCGACCCGTGCCAACCAGCTGTTAGTGGCCAGGGCTCCATGTAGAACCCTCCACTGGAGGTCCCCTGACCTCTTTGGTACTGGGAGTTTGTAGAGCCCCCTCCATCTAAAACCCACCATACTCTCCGTCCCACATACCCCTTGCCACTGATGTGCCTTCACTCCTGTTAGGCTCCTGATGTTCCTTACCTTAATACAGAGGTTGTAGAGGGCTTTACCTCCCACCCCTTCAAACTCCCCCAGGCTCAGAGTGTTAAAATCTAACAAGTCCTCCAGACCCCTTGCCAGTCCCCAGTCTCTGCCGTCACGTGCAGTGGCGGAAACATTGGTGGCCCCTCCCCCTTTGGCCGCTCAAACACCCCCTTTACCGGCTCAGACAGTGCCTCCTGGACCTCCCCCAGGAATCTCCCCAGCAGCCTAAGAGATGTTAGGCCTGTTTGTTGTGCCAGGACTTCTGGGGTTTTCCACCCCTCCTCTCCCAGCAGTCGCAGGTCACCCAGGCTTAGTAAACACGCTGCAATCAGTCGCCTCTTCAGGGTGGCCGACTGAACCGATCTCAAAAGGATGGCTGGGTTGTGGAAGATAGGCTCCTCCCACACCCACAGCCCAGTTTCCACACCCCCTTCTCGTTTGGTCCTTAGTAGCTGCCAGGCCCTCAGCACCGAGAGACCAGCTGTACTCAGCCTCTCCAGCCTCATGAGGAACAGCTGCCGGTTCAACCCTAATCCGCAAGCTCTTCCCAGTAAGCCGCATGCTGGTTCCCTCCATCCGACATCAGTATGGTACAGCAGTCTCTGTGCTGCCTTTAGTCGGAATGCAGCCACACTGCTCTCCAGTTCCACCAGGCCCTGTCCTCCTTCATTTACAGACATGTACAACACTGCCGCCCTCAGCCAGTGATGGCCATCAAAAACCAGAAAAAAACCACTAGCTTGCGTTGCAGGTCTGTGAGCAGACCGGCGGGGGGGTTGAGGACAGCCAGTTTATGCCACAGGGAAGATGCCACCAGGTTGTTGATTATCAGCACCCTCCCTCTACATGACACTTGGGACAGGAGCACCCTCCACCTGGCCAGTCTTGACACCACTGCCTGTGACAGCCCCTCCAAGTTCTTCCTGACCCACCTCTCCAAGCCCAGGTACACCCCCAAAATGTTAAGCCCTTCACAACCCCACTGCAAAGCCCCTGGAAGCAGAGGAGGGGCCCTATCCCCCATAACAGAGCTCTTGCCCCAGTTTACCTTAGCTGACAAAGCTTCCTCGTACACCTTCAGACTAGTGCCTGCATATCCTGACCATCCCTGACCATCACAGAAACATCATCTGCATACGCTGACACTGCTATGTCTGTCCAGCACACTCCCTGCAGTTTCCTGAGTAGCAGGCACAAAAAAGGCTCAATGGCTAGTGTATTTAACTGCCCCGATAGAGGGCATCTTTGTCTAATGCCCCGCCTCACCCAGACTGGCCTACTGAGCCCCCCTCCCACCATGACCATACATGACGCCCCAGCATACAACATCTTCACATAGGCCAAAAACCTTTCCCCAAACCCAAACATCACATTAAACAGATACTCATGGTCCACTCTATCAAAAGCCTTCTCTTGATCTAAAGAGACCAGTCCAAAGTTCACATTAGAACCTCTCGACAAGTCCAACATGTCCCTGATTAACATTTTAGTCATTTTAGCAGACGCTCTTATCCAGAGCGACTTACAGTTAGTGAGTGCATACATTTTTTTTTTTTCATACTGGTCCCCCGTGGGAATCGAACCCACAACCCTGGCGTTGCAAGCGCCATGCTCTACCAACTGAGCTAAACGGGACTAAGAACAAGTTGTCCGTGATTGAGCGTCTGGTCCTTGTGTACTATAGAGTCCAGATGGGACTTCAGTCTGTTAGCAAGGACCTTGTAGTCCACACAGAGCAATGCCACACGCCTCCAGTTCTTAAGTCCCCTTTTTTGGGCAGGGTAGTCAGAGCCGCCCGACGGCAGCTCATCGGCAACTCTCCTACCCCGACGCACTCACGCAACACGCAAAAGAAGTCCAGTCCAATTATTTCCCAGAATTTATTATAAAACTCCACTGGGAGTCCATCAACCCCTGGTGCACGGCCACGGGACATCTGGGTTACAGCCTCTGCCAGTTCATGGGACAACAGGGGAATGTCCATTTCATCCCTCTGTGCCAGAGAGAGCTTAGGGAGTTCTGCAAACAAAACCTGAGCACACATAGGATCCCACAGTTCTGCCCAATACAACTCAGTATAAAACTCCACAGTCCGCTCCCGCATCTCCCCCACAACAGAGGTCACCCACCCATCCGAAAGCCGTAGACAATGCACACCCTTAGCTTCACCGCTCTGTCTTTCCAAACCAAAGAAGAAGGAGCTGGGAGCATCCATCTCCTTGAGCATGGAGAACCTAGCTCTTACAAGTGCTCCCTTTCCTTTCCTTGGAAAAAACTGCCCAGGTCCCTATGTAGTTCAGCTAAATTAGCCTGGAGGCCTACATTGCCTTGCCCCACCAGCTCTACCTCCATCTCACTAAAACTACGCTCGAGTTCCCCCAATACTCTCCTAGCCTCTGAGGATGAGAGAGCTGTATGCTGTTGACAGAAAAGCAGAATTTGGACTTTTCCCACAACCCACCATTGACTCAGAGACTCATACTCCTCTCTTCGCTGTCCCCACCTTTCCCAAAAAGTCTGGAAACCTGAGCAAAAATTGGCATCTTGTAAGAGCTTTACATTAAACTTCCAATAGGATGCCTGCCGAGGCCCTGGTGAAATAGACAGCCGAGCCATGGTTATGTGATGATCCGAAAAACACACCGGGAGAATGTTAGCGCCCAACAGCCTATTGCTTTGATTTCTGGACATGTACAATCGATCAAGCCGGGCTGCGCTCACCCTAGCCCCAAAGACCTTCACCCATGTACAGTGGGGAAAAAAAGTATTTAGTCAGCCACCAATTGTGCAAGTTCTCCCACTTAAAAAGATGAGAGAGGCCTGTAATTTTCATCATAGGTACACGTCAACTATGACAGACAAAATGAGGAAAAAAAATCCAGAAAATCACATTGTAGGATTTTTTATGAATTTATTTGCAAATTATGGTGGAAAATAAGTATTTGGTCAATAACCAAAGGTTCTCAATACTTTGTTATATACACTTTGTTGGCAATGACACATGTCAAACGTTTTCTGTAAGTCTTCACAAGGTTTTCACACACTGTTGCTGGTATTTTGGCCCATTCCTCCATGCAGATCTCCTCTAGAGCAGTGATGTTTTGGGGCTGTCGCTGGGCAACACGGACTTTCAACTGCCTCCAAAGATTTTCTATGGGTTGAGATCTGGAGACTGGCTAGGCCACTCCAGGACCTTGAAATGCTTCTTATGAAGCCACTCCTTCGTTGCCCGGGCGGTGTGTTTGGGATCATTGTCATGCTGAAAGACCCAGCCACGTTTCATCTTCAATGCCCTTGCTGATGGAAGGAGGTTTTCACTCAAAATCTCACGATACATGGCCTCATTCATTCTTTCCTTTACACGGATCAGTCGTCCTGGTCCCTTTGCAGAAAAACAGCCCCAAAGCATGATGTTTCCACCCCCATGCTTCACAGTAGGTATGGTGTTCTTTGGATGCAACTCAGCATTCTTTGTCCTCCAAACACGACGAGTTGAGTTTTTACCAAAAAGTTCTATTTTGGTTTCATCTGACCATATGACATTCTCCCAATCCTCTTCTAGATCATCCAAATGCACTCTAGCAAACTTCAGACGGGCCTGGACATGTACTGGCTTAAGCAGGGGGACACGTCTTGCACTGCAGGATTTGAGTCCCTGGCGGCGTAGTGTGTTACTGATGGTAGGCTTTGTTATTTTGGTCCCAGCTCTCTGCAGGTCATTCACTAGGTCCCCCCGTGTAGTTCTGGGATTTTTGCTCACCGTTCTTGTGATCATTTTGACCCCACGGGGTGAGATCTTGCGTGGAGCCCCAGATCGAGGGAGATTGTCAGTGGTCTTGTATGTCTTCCATTTCCTAATAATTGCTCCCACAGTTGATTTCTTCAAACCAAGCCGCTTACCTATTGCAGATTCAGTCTTCCCAGCCTGGTGCAGGTCTACAATTTTGTTTCTGGTGTCTTTTGACAGCTCTTTGGTCTTGGCCATAGTGGAGTTTGGAGTGTGACTGTTTGAGGTTGTGGACAGGTGTCTTTTATACTGATAACAAGTTCAAACAGGTGCCATTAATACAGGAAACGAGTGGAGGACAGAGGAGCCTCTTAAAGAAGAAGTTACAGGTCTGTGAGAGCCAGAAATCTTGCTTGTTTGTAGGTGACCAAATACTTATTTTCCACCATAATTTGCAAATAAATTCATTAAAAATCCTACAATGTGATTTTCTGGATTTTATTTTCTCAATTTGTCTGTCATAGTTGACGTGTACCTATGATGAAAATTACAGGCCTCTCTCATCTTTTTAAGTGGGAGAACTTGCACAATTGGTGGCTGACTAAATACTTTTTTTCCCCACTGTATACTGTCTTGTGTTGGGATGTCTAGTTCTCCAAACATCCACTAGGTCAAACTGATTAATGATGTCCCTTAACACCCCCACTGAGCCTGAATGAGGCTCCTCCCCATTTCTGTATTTCGTAAAATCCATCTTACAGTTCCAGTCCCCGCCGACCACCAGCGTCTCCTCAGGCGCTACCTGTGAGAGTTCCTGTCTAAGACACCCAAACAGATGCCCCCTCTCTCTCCCTGTGCTAGGTGGATACACATTTATAAAGACAAAACCCCTGTTGTTAATTTCTGCTTTTACTACAAGCAGTCTACCCCTACACACCTCTTTTGAGGAGCAAATTTTGACAGACAGACCCGGTACAAAAAGGACTGCCACCCCTGCACTAACATTTGTCCCATGGCTCAGCACACTTGCCCCTTTCCACTAGAGCCCCCAATCAACTTCATTCACCACATCACTATGCGTCTCCTGCAGAAACAACAGTTGTACTTTTTTTTTGTTTTACATATTCACCCAACACACTCCTCTTTCCCGCATCTCTGGTGCCATTAATATTAAGCGAGCCTACCCGAAGATTCTCCATAAGAGGTGACAAGACCGCCTACAGGGAGGAGGTGAGGGCTCTGGGAGTGTGGTGCCAGAAAAATAACCTCTCACTCAACATCAACAAAACAAAGGAGATGATTGTGGACTTCAGGAAACAGCAGAGGGTGCACCCCCCTATCCACATCGACGGGACCGCAGTGGAGAAGGTGGAAAGCTTCAAGTTCCTTGGCGTTCACATCACCGACAAACTGAAATGGTCCACCCACGCAGACAATGTGGTGAAGAAGGCGCAACAGAGCCTCTTCAACATCAGGAGGCTGAAGAAATTCAGCTTGACACCTAAAACCCTCACAAACATTTACAGATGCACAATTGAGAGCATCCTGTCGGGCTGTATCACCGCCTGGTACAGCAACTGCACCTCCCGCAACCGCAGGGCTCTCCAGAGGGTGGTGCGGTCTGCCGAACGCATTACCGGAGGCAAACTACCCGCCCTCCAAGACACATACAGCACCCGATGTCACAGGAAGGCCAAAAAGATCATCAAGGACATCAACCACCCGAGCCACTGCCTGTTCACCCTGCTATCATCCAGAAGGCGAGGTCAGTACATGTGCATCAAAGCTGGGACCGCGAGAATGAATAACAGCTTCTATCTCAAGGCCATCAGACTGTTAAATAGCAATCACTAGCACATTAGAGGCTGCTGCTGCCTATTGAAATCACTGGCCACTTTAAGAAATGGAACGCTAGTCACTTTAATAATGTTTACATATCTTGCACTACTCATCTCATATGTATATACTGCATTCTATAATATTCTACTATATCTTAGTCCATGCCGCTCTGTCATTGCTTGTCCATATATGTATATATTCTTAAATTCCATTCCTTACTAGTTTTGTGTGTATTGGGTATATGTTGTGAAATTGTTAGATATTACTTGTTAGATATTACTGCACTGTCGGAGCTAGAAACACAAGCATTTCACTACACTCGCTATAACATCTGCTAAACAAGTGTATGTGACAAATAAAATTTGATTTGATTTGAAAAGCAAGCAAAGACAGAGACCAATAGCAATGCTCAAAAAGCCCCAGTGCCAGAAATAAAACTTTAATCTAAACAGTGTCTGAAGGTAGACCTTTAAGCACAACTTGTGACCCACTTCCTCAACATAAACCGTATCCTGGGTGTGAGGACACCATGACCCTCATTTTTCGTAGCATGTTGTACTATCTTACAAACTTTCCAGGATCGCAAAAAACAGCCTCAAGATTAACTTTTTTCCCCTTAGTCTCATTCAGCAACCTTGACAGTTCCCTCACTGTGTACTTTGACCCCTCTGCCTGACTGGCTGTCAGCTCTGGATCCATTGAGGAGGAGCCTGAAAAGAAAGCCTCCTCATCTTCCTCTGCCTCAGACTCACCTTCCTCCTCCTCATCTCCATCTCCCAGCCTCTGCTGCCTGCATGTTGACCTCGATTTCCTCCACTGGTGCTTGAACCCTCACCTTGTCTACGGCCTTTATGTGGGCACGCAAAGCTCTTATGCCCCAAATCCCCACACTCAAAGCACCGTAGACTATCTGTGCTGGCAAACCCCACGTAGAGCCCCTCCCCATGCCTCACTTTAAAATGCACATTTAACTGTTGCTCATTGTTATTCAGGAACATGAACACTTGCCTCCGGAACGAAACAACATGCTTGAGGGCATCTGCCTGAAAACCTGCTGACAGTACATGAAAACCACTAGCAAACTTACCAAAATGACTCAGCTCCTTCCTGATTTGATCATCCTTAATCATCCGCAACTACCACCCTAGTCGAAGAGGTAGAAAGAGGAGAAATTGGCACCAACACACCCCTTACAAATATTCCACTAGAAATTAGCCTACCCACCAAATGTGCTCTGTTCATGAACACAACCACAGCTTTGTTCATTCTGGACGCGGAATGTATAAATTCAGCTCCTACCTGTTCGCCGACCGCGTGTAGAACCTCCTCCACCTTAATTCCATTCTCAGAAACACACCTGAATCCATGCCGTAACGACAGCGTCTCCTCTGCGCTAGGCTGCGAAGCCATCGCTCACACCGTTCAAAACCCCAGGAAACTAAACCTCGGTCCTCTTACTCCCTAACTTTGAAAATAAAAACAGTGGGTACCACTAAAACAAACAGTGCATTAACCCTCCACCATAGCAAATAAATTAGGACAGAGCCCTCCACACGAAACACTCAAACTCCCAAAAACTCTCAGCATGCACAGAGAGAGAGAGAGAGAGAGAGAGAGAGAGAGAGAGAGAGAGAGAGAGAGAGAGAGAGAGAGAGAGAGAGAGAGAGAGAGAGAGAGAGAGAGAGAGAGACAGAGAGACAGAGAGAGACAGAGAGACAGAGACCAGTATGAGGAAAGTTAGAGATAGTTTCGCGTGCCAATGCTAGGTAGTGTTAGCACAATTGCTGGAAGTCTATGGGTATCTACTAACATGAACAATACAACACTATACAATACTATGCAATACTATTCATCCATTTTATAAAGCCAATGAAAATGGAAGATGTTGCTGTCACAGTACCCAGCTTCACTGAGGAGTGGAGGCTATCCCAGATAATATTTCCAGCAATGTTAGATCACTTCCTGACTAGATTAAATAACACGTAACAGTAAAACTATCGACCCACATCCAGCACAGGACTGGTGTGTGTGGTGTGTGTGTGTGTGTGTGTGTGTGTGTGTGTGTGTGTGTGTGTGTGTGTGTGTGTGTCTCACCCATCATAATGAGAAAGGGAGAAAGTGTGTGTAGAATGATATCATTCAGTTTTCCCTCTATCCTCAGACAACAGTAAAAGACGACGTTAGTCAAGACAATTGAACAATATCCCACCTTCTCCCCAACCGTTTAATAAAATAGAACAGAAAACATTAGACCTATCCATACTGTTACGCTGCAGACAAAGAGCGGAAGGGTGTTTGATGTCATTACCAGGAGTAAAGACACATAAATTATAACCCTTCTCACCTTCTGTCCTGTTGGCTCTGTCAGTGTGTCTCAGTGTGTGGTAGACACTTTCTCACCTCTCCTGTGGTGTGTGTGTGTGTGTGTGTGTGTGTGTGTGTGTGTGTGTGTGTGTGTGTGTGTGTGTGTGTGTGTGTGTGTGTGTGTGTGTGTGTGTGTGTGTGTGTGTGTGTGTGTGTGTGTGTGTGTGTGTGTGTGCGTGTGCGTGCGTATATACTCAGCTCTGTCGGCTCCTCTCAATGTGACGATCAGAGAGCTGGAGGCGAACACAGCCATAGTCACATGGGAGATAGTGGAGGGAGATCCCGTCATCGGATTCGCCATCACACAACAGGTAGAGGAGTGTGTGTGTATCAAAAGTCGTGGTCAAAATTTTGAGAATGACACAAATATTAATTTTCACAAAGTCTGCTGCCTCAGTTTTTATGATGTCAATTTGCATATACTCCAGAATGTTATGAAGAGTGATCAGATGAATTGCAATTAATTGCAAAGTCCCTCTTTGCCATGAAAATGAACTTAATCCCCAAAAAAACATTTACACTGCATTTCAGCCCTGCCACAAAAGGACCAGCTGACATCATGTCAGTGATTCTCTCGTTAACACAGGTGAGAGTGTTGATGAAGACAAGGCTGGAGATCACTCTGTCAGGCTGATTGAGTTAGAACAACAGACTGGAAGCTTTAAAAGGAGGGTGGTGCTTGAAATCATTGTTCTTCCTCTGTTAACCATGGTTACCTGCAAGGAAACATGTGCCGTCATCATTGCTTTGCACAAAAAGCTTCACAGGCATGGATATTGCTGTCTCCTAAAGTTGATTCAGCTGCGAGATCGGGGCACCACCAGTGCAGAGCTTGCTCAGGAATGGCAGCAGGCAGGTGTGAGTGCATCTGCACGCACAGTGAGGCGAAGACTTTTGGAGGATGGCCTGGTGTCAAGAAGGGCAGCGAGGAAGCCACTTCTCTCCAGGAAAAACATCAGGGACAGACTGATATTCTGCAAAAGGTACAGGGATTGGACTGCTGAGGACTGGGGTAAATTCATTTTCTCTGATTAATCCCCTTTCCGATTGTTTAGGGCATCCGGAAAAAAAGCTTGTCCGGAGAAGACAAGGTGAGCGCTACCATCAGTCCTGTGTCATGCCAACATTAAAGCATCCTGAGACCATTCATGTGTGGGGTTGCTTCTCAGCCAAGGGACACATCCTCCGAGAGCAACTTCTCCCAACCATCCAAGAACAGTTTGGTGATGAACAATGCATTTTCCAGCATGATGGAGCACCTTGCCATAATGCAGAAGTGATAACTAAGTGGCTCGGGGAACAAAACATCGAAATGTTGGGTCCATGGCCAGGAAACTCCCCAGACCTTAACCCCATTGAGAACTTGAGGTCAATCCTCAAGAGGCGGGTGGACAAACAAAAACCCACAAATTCTGACAAACTCCAAGCATTGATTATGCAAGAATGGGCTGCCAAAAGTCAGTATGTGGCCCAGAAGTTAATTGACAGCATGCCAGGGCGGATTGCAGAGGTCTTGAAAAAGAAGGGTCAACACTGCAAATATTGACTCTTTGCATAAACTGAATGTCATTGTCATTGAAAGCCTTTGACACTTATGGAATGCTTGTAATTATACTTCATTATACCATAGTAACATCTGACATAAATATCTAAAAACACTGAAGCAGCAAACTTTGTGAAGACCAATACTTGTGTCATTCTCAAAACTTTTGACCACGACTGTATATATGTGTGTGTGTGTGTGTGTCAGTCTGTGTGTGAATAAGTGTGCATGTCTGAGTGTGTGTTTGTGTGTTGGGTTAAGTCAGGGAGTTGGTTAGTTGAACTACAGTTGTTTGATGAGCAACCTTGTCTGAATCTGAGACCCAGAAAACTCACGTTAACTCCCAGAGATAATGCCTAGGCTAGGGCAGTGGGCTTTGTCACAGTGGACCGAGACAGTGGGCTAGTGCAGGTTAGATATCTGATATCTGGTCTGTATCCTTGTTTTATGGCCCTAAACTTAACCCTAAGCCCTCCTGTTGTCATTGGTTACAGAAGAAGGATGTGCGCATGCTGCGGTACATCCAGGAAGTGAACACGACCACGCGCTCCTGTGCACTGTGGGACTTGGAGGAGGACACAGAGTACATTGTCCATGTCCAGAGCATCAGCATGGGAGGTAGCAGTCCTCCCAGCGACCCGGTCAGCTTCAGAACTCCCAGAGAGTCTGAGAAACTAGCCTCCACGGGCCCAGGTAGGTAACACACACACACACAGTATTACAAACATTTTCATTTTTGAATGCGGACAGAAAAACCCAGCAGGGAGTTCCAATGTTACACAACACCTCCACAATGAATTCCAATATTATACAACACCTTCAAAAAATAATTCCAAATGTTATACAACACCTCCACAATGAATTCCAATGTTATACAACACCTCCACAATGAATTACAACATTATAAATCACCTCCACAATGAATTCCAATGTTATACAACACCTCCACAATGAATTACAACATTATAAATCACCTCCACAATGAATTCCAATGTTATACAACACCTCCAAATTTCCCATAAAGATTCCTGGCTATTCTACCGTTTTGGTACAGAGCAGCAACGCCTAGCTGTCTTTGTCAGCCCACCCAACAATGTCATTCCCATTTGTAAAGCTATAGCTGTTAACTAGAGCAACTCGTAACACCTCCAGTTTGACCATCTCCTCTCTCAGCGACCCAGATACACACAGAGAAGAGAAGGGCTTCACACAGAGAGAGAAATATATCAGCCCTTACATCACACCACAGA